>NC_045430.1:137526871-137829502 GCF_902635505.1 Sarcophilus harrisii | reverse complement strand
TGTGCTCCATGACTCTGAGAGCATGTTGAGACTCTGAGAGCTGCTGAGATGCTGTGGGGGAGGGGTGGCCAGGTCCCCAGAAACTCCAGCTGTTTGGGATCATATTCTTCACGCCCAGTGTTTTTAGCTTCTTTGCTGGGCTACTGACTTGCTGCCAGGGCAGAGTATCCAATCCTGTAGTGAAGTTCTCCCTGCAGAGACAGCTGAGATCACACCCCCCTCTCCCCCCACCCCACCCCCGTCTGCTCAGCTGTGAGCTGCCTGCCGTACTCTCGCTGCCACTGTCTGCCCTCAGCCTGTGCCTGATCTAAAACCATCCCCGCCATTGAGCAAAGACAGACCTTTCCTGTCGAATCTCAAGGATGTCTTCTCTTGGTAATTATTTGTGGGTTTTTTTCAGTCAAGCATTAATTCGGAGGCTTGTAATGAGATGGATTCTGAGAGAAAATGTGGAGCTTACACAGCTGTGTGCCTCCTCGCAGCCATCTTGGCCGGAAGTCCTAGCAATGAGGGATATTAGGAAGGTGCAAAATGAAAGAAGTGAATAAGAAGTTTGGAAGAAGAAGATGGAGATAGTTACAAGAGCTGGTGAAAAAAAGTAACTGCATCAACCCTAAGGGATATTGCCCAGATAACCTCCAAAAGAGCTGTAACTGTCTCCTTTCTTTTTAACCACAGTTAGTAATATGACAATTTTACTACAGTAATACAATTTTGATGGTTGGTGTGAAGAAAGGAAGAGTGACTACAGGCAAAGCCCTGCAGAGAATAAGAACTGGTTGAAATCTATCAAGCAGTAGTTTAATAATATCAGAAGACAGAAACAGTTTTGGAATGATGGTGACATGAATTGCCTTTCTCTACTTTTGTTGTTGTCCGGACATTTTAGTCATATCCTACTCTTTATGATTCCATTGGGAGTTTTCTTGGCAGAGATACTTGCTTGCCATTCCCTTCTTTATCTCATTTAACAGAAGAGGAGTCAGTAGTAAATAGGGTTAAATGATTTACTCAGGGTCACATAGTTAAGTTTCTGAGATTGGATTTGAATTCAAGTCTTCCTGACGCTAAGTCTGGTATTCTACCTACTATGCTCCTGAATGCCCAAAATATTTCTCTATAAGTACGTATATTCATAGAAGAGTTCTGGTCACATGTATTCCCTTTTGATAGTTCCTTTATTTCTATTAAAGTTTTTATAAAGATATATCTATTTGGGTAAGAATAAATTCAAGATTTAGTAGGAAATATTATAGAATTATTTTATTAATTGATATTTAACTAAAATGTCTGTGTTATCAGCTAAATAATATGAGTTATAGATTAAAAAGTAAAACACATCAGTTGAGGCATATGAAGTTTAATTTGGAGAAGATTATAACATATATAAATAACTGGAATGAGGTTAGTTAACTAGGATATCAAGAGTAAGTAGTCCAAGGACTAAAATAGCATTCCTGCTCTGTCCTCTAGTATGCTGGAAAAATTTATTCTATCACAATGATTATGTGCTATGGTCTTCACAGTTTAAAAGTAACAAAGCAGCTTGCTAAATTTTATTAAAAAACTGAAGTCAAATTTTCAATGCATGTAAATACCTGGTGTGAATTTATTTATTTTTCTTATCTATCAAACTAAAATTGTGCATGTCAATCTTTATAGCTGGATTTAAATGATACCTAACATCTTAAATTCAAGAGCCTTGAAATTATCTTTGTATAAGTTTTCCAAACTCACATCAGTGGCATAATTCTTCTGTTTTTTGTCATCATTAAAATTAATTGTATAAACCAAGTAAAATAGAAAACATATGTGTTCATATTTCATGCAGATTATGTTTTTAATATGAGCTTAATTTGAGTTCATACAGATATCACAAAACTGTCAGGGTTGTAATTATTTAGCAATGAATGTCTGTTAACTCCCAAGATGTGTAATACAGAAAAGGGGAAAAAGATACATATCCTCAAATGAAAAATTCCAGAACATGGATAATTAACTCTATAAAGCTTTATTTCAGTGAGGCCCTGGGCCCTGAACTCAGTATAACAGAAAACTAATGAGACAGAAGAAAACAAAAGTAGATGAACAGTTCATGATATTTTTAATGTCACTTTAAATCTTTAGATGCAAAACTTTTGTTTTCCTTTTATTTATTTTTGCTTCATAAACCAATAAGTTAGTGTTAATTATAATCTGTAAAAATATAATACTTCTTATTGAGTTTTTAAATAAATGTCTTGCTAACTGTGAAAAGATATGACTGATCATTTAATGATTCTGTGCATGCCTATGTTCGTAAAAAGACCAAATGTACTATAAGAAAGGAAGACAAGTGCTAAATGATGTACTCTGTTGTTTTTTTTAACATCTAAAAAAAGTACATGATCATTCATGTGAACATATTTACATACATAGAAAAACATTTGTTTGTATATACATACATACATACATAAAAGATACTTTGCCATTCAGATGAGGAATTTACCATTTGAAAGATTCTTATATAGAGGGAGTAAAAAATAATTGAAAAAAATTCCTATAACTTCAGCTGCTTTGAAATTACATAAGGGTCACTGATAATTGAACTAATTAAGACAGTATCATGATCAACCATACTCTTCCTCAGGAGAGCATTAAGTTTATTTAACAACTATGCATTAATAATTGACATGTTATCCCTTTATTTCTCTTCTAATATATGTGTATCTGTATCTAATGGGTTATCTAATTGCAGCTTGCAGGTAAGTGGCCAGATTAAGCACCATCTAGTGTCTGATTGCCTTCTCACTCTGATTGAGGAGGATCTAATGTTCCATCCTCTTCTCAAGAGAGGAAGTAACTCTGGGGGCATGTCTGCATCACTATGCCAGTAGACTAGCAAAAATTAGGAAGGCAGACAGATCCCAGAAGCACCAAGAAGAAAGGGAATCTTTTATCTTGTCTTCAAGAATGGTGCCAGGTTAGAATTGTATTTGTCTTCCTAAATATTATTCCTATAATGTACAATTTATGTTTAAAACATAAGCTGCTTTCTGGATATTTAGACTATATCTTACATTTACTGGCTTGGTCTGTTCTTACCAAATGCTGTTTATACAAATGACCATCACAAATGTTACTTTCAAAGCAAATTGATAATCTGGAAAAGAGGTAGGTTCAGGAAGGAAGAGCATATTCTTTGATCCATCAGTGCCATTACTGGTCCTGTATCCCAAAGAAATGATAAAACAAGGAAAAGGACTTACATATGAACAAATGTTTGTGGCAGCTTTTTGTGGTGGCAAAGAATTGGAAAATGCCCATCATTTGGACAATAGCTAAATAAGTTATTGGTATATGAAGGGAATGGAATATTATTGATCTATGAGAAATGATGAGCAGGCTAATTTATGTGAAAAGAATTAAATGAACTGATGCTAAGTGAAGCAAGCAGAACCAGGAAAACATTGTACAAAGTAACATCAGGACTATAGAATGATCAACTATCATAGACTTGGTTCTTCTCAGTGGTTCAGTGACTCAAGGCAATTCCAATAAAATTTGAATGGAAAACTCTATCTGCTATCTGCATCCAGAGAGAGAATTATAGAGACAATATAAATCAGCATATGCTATTTTCACCTTTTTTTCTCATAGTTTTTCCTTTTGGTTCTGATTTTACTCTGGCAATATGATACATATGGAAATAAGTAAAAACTGAATATACATTTATAACAAAAATAGTTTATACATGTAACTGGGGAAAATAATTTTAAAAAATAATTATACCTGTCCTGACAAAATTGCTGACAAATGCAAGGTTTTGAGAGAGGAGTGAACAAAGTGTTGTGGCCTCAAAACCATGCCATAATGAAAATGGGTAGAAGTACGCAGGGATGTTTTGCCTGCAAAGAAGAAGAGATAAGCAGCATAGCTTTTTAAGGTATTTCAAAGGTGTGATTATAAAACTTTTGCTTATTCTAAGAGCATTGCACCAGGAACAATAGGTAGAAGTTGCAGAGTGGTCAGTTTTGATATAAAGAAAAGTTTCCTGACAACCCTGACAACTTCAAAAAAATAAAAAGATTGATCTCAGTGATGTGTTAGAGCCATATCTTTCTGGTTTTCAAGAGCTGATTATTAAATTTTTATTGTTTAAACCTTGGAAATCTGAAAACACTAAGAATCAGGATCTGATTTATTGTTTTGTTAATTATTTACATCAGTACTTCTTAAACTTTTTCCACTTGTGACCCTTTATCACCCATGAAATTTTTACATGAACCTAGATACAGAGGTATATAAAATATGAATACAAATCAAACATTTAGTGATAACATATCATAATTTTGTAACTTACAGTTCACTTAGGAGATCCCATATGGGATCATAAACCAGTTTAAGAAGCTGGGGTCTGAATCAGGGTTTGACAGATTAGGTTCCATGTTAGTGCAGATTAGTGTTAAACGTATATTGTGTATATATTTTTTCTCAGAGAATCAGTTCTTAAATGTTTACTTATATATCCCTGAATGGGTTTCATTAATTTAAAGTTGCCCTTCATTTGACATTTTAAAGTCCACGTAGGCAGTTTGAGGAGGGGATTCTTGGTCAGTTGTTATTGGACTAAATCATCTCTGAAGCAACTTTCTCCTCAACTGACCTATGACTTCAAGTAGAGAGAACCTATCCTCAAAGAATTTAAAGAGAGATATAGAAGAGAAAGACTAGCCCATATGGAAAAAATTGCAAGAAACATTCAATATTATATATAATTAAAAGTTAAATCATGGAATAGAAACAATAGGTAACTTCTGTAGGGATTCTGAAAAAGCTTGATCATTGAGTCCTTGATCTATTATTGTTGTTGTTGCTATTAATGATAATAACTAGAAATTATAAAACACTTTTAATTTTGCAAACAGCTATGCAAATGTCATATCTTTGATCCTTGCAACAATCCAAGGCTAAAGCTAAAGCTAAAGGTATTCCTATTATCTCCACTTTAAAATGAATAAACTAATATGGACAGAGATTAAATGACTTGCCTAGGGTGACATATTTAGTTAGTGACTGAAGCCATGTTTGAACTCAACACTCCCAGTTTTGTGTGTTAGCTGCTATGCCATTCTAATGAATTGATGAAAGATTTTTTTCATGGAAAAAGGGGACACTGAATTGCATCTTAAAGGGTAAATATTTAGACAGGAAGAGATGGAAAACATATGGAATCATAAATTCATATACAATTGAAAATGGACATCTCAAGTAGAAAGGTAAAAGTAAAAACTTAATAGAACCTTTATGACATATACAGACAGTAAAATTAAGAAATTAAGGATATCAAAATATCCTTCCTATATTTGATCAATTCAGTTATTAAGACAAGATAAGAAAAGACAAAGAAAAATGCCATGGTTTCCCACTGCATCTGGCACCATCTCCAGTCATACTTATCTCTTTCTGGTCACTGGACCCAGATAATTCTGAAGGAAAAATTGAGGCTGGTGATTTACACAGCCCTCCCTTACTTAAAGCCAACTCACTTGCAAGTCACCTTGATGTCATTATCCTCTTTGAGAAGAGACAAACAACGATAATATCTGATCAATTCTTCAACATTTTAATAAACCTATGATCTTGGCAATGTGATTATTCTCGCTAACAACACAGACAATAGACTGTCTATGCCTGCTCTTTCTGTGCAACTCTTATCTAGATGAAATTATTTCCTATTTTTAAAAGTTCTACTTATATCAAATAAGCAAACAAATAAAAAATTCATTCTTAGAGGTTGGTCAAATGAAAATCAGGCTGTACACAATATTTATGAAAGTAAAAAAAAATGTCCATTGCAAGCAATTTTTTTCCTCTAAATTATTATTATTAATACTGTATATTGTCAACCATTAAATATCTCCAAATTTAATTTCTATTTAGTCCCTTAGACAAATAAATAGCTAAAAAACAAGAGAACACTTTAAATAGATGAGAAAATATTTGTAGAAAGTAAATGCAGGCTCTCTGTTTTTAAAGTGCTAAAAGAATAATTGCAATCTATCATGGAGTTCATAATAGCCCATGTAAAACTTGATCTGTAAGTTTTGAGCCTTTCAGAAAGTCGTGTCTTTACTGTTATTGTTTGTTATTGCTCCTATAATAAAATTTATAAGTGTAATATGAGACTGGCCAATGAGAACCTAAGTACATGTAACAACTTGTTACCACAGGTGTTCTACCCAATAGAAGACTTAATAGCAGTTATTGGCTCTTTTTACTCAAATGCAGCCAGGCAGGACTAGTTGAGTTCACCATGGGGAGTCTTCTGTATGCATACCAAACACCAGTTCAGCCACCAATCAAAAAAAAAAAAAAGATATATAGTATGTTGAATAGAAACAGAAGTTCACTATCTGCTCATATATTAGACATGTTTGTGTTCTCTATTATGCTTAACATGTGACATATGCTGTTAAAGGCTATGTTCTCATTGATCAAAGGGAAAAAAAAAATACCAAAAAAACTACCTCAGATTTTTACCTTTCTAAGCAGATATTAAGAAATATAAGTTTTGGAACAGGAGATTCTTCATAGATATAGGAAACACATTTGGAAAGAATGTAAAACATGGTAAAGCAAAAGTATAAACAGTATGACAGATTTTATTTGAAAACTAAATTATTATAATTGTATTACTTGTCTTTCCTATTCAAAAAAAATCAAACAACAGAACAAAAAAAAAATATTTAAATCTTAATGTCCCTGAGTAAAGGCACTGAATTTAGGATTACTTTCAAAATGACTCAATAAAATTCTCATATTTTGGTAGAATAAGTGATATCTATGTGTCAAAAAATAAAAAAAAATGTCTATTTATCTACTAGAGAGCAATCACTAACATGCATAGATGTTTTATTATTGTTTACATTGCCAAATTATTCTTGATAAATTTATTAGCAAATTTACAACCAAACTCACAAAACATGATTTTACCTACAATAGAAGTCATGTGTCAAGTGCAGTGACATACTGCCCTATAATTTATTTAACTTGACCTCATTTTATTTTTCTGCCTGGTTAAGCATCACTGATCACACAGGTAATATGGGGTAATATAAGATTTGAAACACAAAACATTTCACTTTAATTATAGTTGGCCTTAAAGTGCCAACTGCATTATGATTGTTTCATTGATCTATGATTATACATTTCTGAATAATTTACAGTTACCTATTTCTTTGCTCTTACTACTACCACCATTATTACTGATAATTTTGGAAAAAAAATCCCACAAAGAAGCAGCATAATGACTACCACTACTAACCAGTGTACATATTATAAATAAATGTCTGAATTATTAGGACTTCATTTTAAATAAATTATTTAATTTTACATACAAATAGATATAAAATGCCATCTATCCTGCTATCTAGGGATAATCCATGCCTTCTACAACAATTTAAAAAATGTTTAGTGTTATTCGGGAAAATGAGTGAGATTAAAATACTGTTTGACTAAAAAGCTTTCTCCCAATGAGTTTTCAAATAACTCCAAGTTTGTATTTTTTTTTTCTGTAGCAATATCAGTCAGTAGAAGTTTATTGGTCTAATCTCAATTAGCTAATAATGGGGCTCTACCCAAACCAGCTGCTCTGCATATATACTTTGCAGGCAAATAGAACAAATTGGGATAGCTGAATCTTTTGATTACCTTCAATTTACAGATATACATTATTGAAAGTATGTCATGTCAAAGTTATCCTTGAAATTTTACTTCTAGACTTTGGCAAAGTAAAAAGAGACAATTTCTGAAATTTATATTTAGGGGAATGTAATTTAAATTTCCATCTCTAAAAACAATTTACATTAAAATTTAGCTCAAACTCTTATTAGAAAGATGTGGATTTCATATCTAACCCTATAGAAAAGGATAGACACCTACCTATATACATACATGAATATGCACATGTATGCATATATTAAAATAAAAGTGGAGAATTTAGGATGACTGAATTGAAGGAAAGCTTTTTAAGAGTGAGTACTTCTATATTTTTGTCTTTTTATTCACAGTTCTTATTATAAGGTGTAATGGGCTGAGGTTTGAGCTGATGCACTGAGGTCCCAAGTACATGAGGCTAGATAGTAATTGGGCTATACTCTATTAATATACATGATTGGATTAAGAATGGTCCCTGCCCACTCTCCTTGCAAGTCCTGATGTGTTGTATAGGAAATGACGATTTTGGTGGGTGGAGGCAGAGAGGGAAGAAGACAAACTGAGAGAGATTGGGCTGAGTTCGAGACTCCGAGCTGCTGGTTGGGTGGCTGCTGGTCGAGCTAGCTTCTTGACTCAGCCACACATTGCTATCGCCGATTCTCTTCCACCTCCGATCCTTCTTCACTGAGAATAAAGACTGACGATTTTCCCCTAACCTGAATTCCTGTCTCGTGCTGATCTTAAAATACACGATCATAACAATAAGGGCAAGACATGTAATAAGCACTTAAATGATTGTTGATTAATGATAAAAATTAGCAAAGAATACCTCAAATAACTCAGAAACTGATGTTTAAAATGTATATTAAGAATCATATAACAGAATGCAGTACAAAATAATTCTTCATTCATATATAATAGTAACAAGCTGTCCTCTATAAATATTCCCAAAGGAAAAAACCCTCTGACTGGTCACCAAGGTTTTCAGCTCAGAAATCAATACTCAATGAGAAGCTAAGACATAGAGAGAAGAACAAAGCAGTATCTTTTAGCTGTACTTAACTGGAGTTACCCATTATCAAGGTACATATAAGGTCATTTGAACAACAGAAACATGTTACCAAAATTACCTAAGGAATCTGATACCTTAGCTATGTGGGTTTCTCTAGGGATATTAACAATAAAGCAAGATGATGTGTCAATATTAGCAAGGGAGGATGCATCATTTGGAATGAGATCTCTTTTGGCTGACTGCATCAATAGATCGCATTCAAGTTTAGGAGGATGAAGGGAGGATGAGTGGGGGAGTAATAGGAAATGAAAGCAGAAGTGTAGGAGGGTGTCAGATTTCACAGAGCATTGAAATTGAGAGTGGGGAGTTGGAATGTCTTCTGGAAAGATAATTGGAGGAGGAGAGAGTTGAAAGAGGGAAGGATGTAAAACAGCTATAATATCAGAAAAGGAGAAAATGAACCAAAATGAGAATGACATCAAAGTGAAGGGATGATCTTGAATCATTTGCTAGACACATTAAATCAAAGTAAATTTCCAAATGTTCAATTTTAAAGTTATTTTTAAATATAAATATTCATAAAAATTCAACATCAAGAATAAAAGTTAAAAGCAAATGAGAATAAATTTATAGAAATTTATTTTACATCATGTTTATCTTTTAAAATAATAACTATTTTTTATTTTCCCCCTCCCTCTCTCTCTTTCTCACACACACACTCACACATATTTTTTATTTTCCACCCACCTACTTATTTTTTAAAAACTCCATCACTTTAAGACAGATGACTAGGATTATATGATGTGGAAAAGGTTGTTTTTCTACAGCTTTTTAGAGTGTTGTGGGGAGGGCTCATACAGCTTGGGATATGTGATCTTAACTTGGGTCAATACAGGACAATATCTAATGAGACAAGGCAAGGGTACTTTTGATAATTATTCCATAATGTGTTCATGCTAAACATTGTAGAGCTGTTGCTGACCCTACAAGGAAACAAGTGTCTATGAGGTAGCCAAGAGAGAACTAGGCAAGGGCTGCTTTTCTTGTCTACACCGGGTAATTATTTGTTAAAGTTAGTATATCTTGGTATAACTTCTCAGAACCAGCCAAGCTAGAGGACATGTAATTTAATTATATGGCTGATTATATATAGAGGGAGAAAAATAATAATTTACTGAAGGTTTCAAATTGTCCAAATATCTCATGCATGAAATATATTATGTTAAAATAATATCAAGTAAGAGTTATAATTCAGGATACTATATATAAACACTGAGAACTGAGGAATTTTGATTTTAATTCTGTTCTACTATAACTTCACAGTATTAAATTGTTTCCAAAAATGTTTAAGATGATAACTGGAGATATGATAGAAAATGATAGTCCTGGAAAATCATATAAGTTATACTTCTTGAATAGTTGTTAGTTAGGATATAACTATTTTCTTCCCAACCACTAAGTTACTTTTTATTTAAATGTTATCATTTCTCCCTTTTCTCTTCCTCATGTTAGAGCCTTCAGATTTCTAAAACAAGGATTTTACATTTGTTAGCTTAAACTTATTTACCATTCACTCTCTTAACCTTGGCAATCTAACTTGCATTTCCATCCCTCTACTAAAACTCATTCTCCAATGGTCACCAATGGCTTTTTTATTTCCTCTTTATGGGGTTGATATATTATAATTGTGCTATATTCATCTTAAACTATACTCTCTGAGGCTAATGATCATGACTTATGCTTCTGTCTTCCCAGAGTACCAAGCATACTGCTGTAGAAATGCTCAATATTGTAGAGAATGATTATAGGTATCATTTAGAAGCTACATTTCAAATACTTAATTGTCCAGTCATTAGGATTTCAAATACTATAGAAAATGGGCATGCTTTTTTTCAAATAAGAATTTTAAAACTGCTTTAATAAAAATCATTTAAGGATATGATTTGGGGAATTTATATATATATATATATATATATATATATATATATATAGTGTGTGTGTGTGTGTGTGTATTTACACACACACACACACACACACACACATATAAAGAGAGAGAGAGAGAGAGAGAGAGAGAGAGAGAATGTCAGGATGTGCAGATATTGTAAGCAAAAGTAATAAATCAATGAAGTCAATGCACTCAAAGAGGAAAAAAATGAGGCTGCTCTAACAGGTCTTTCCATAATACTTTTCTTGGCCAGAAGAATCAGACATGTTTTTTCACATTTGAGTTTGTGGAGGAAGGGATGTTATCCTTTAAAAGGACTGTTTGCTCAACCTCTCAGGGCTCAGCTAAGTGCAAAGAGAGGCATTGAGGTACTAATACTTTTAAGATGATGATAAATCAGCTATAGCTGTTAGGAAACAAATGTCATGACTCCATGTTGAGAATAGATGAAAAAAGAATTGGCTGTGAACATTCATCTCCAGAAAAAAAATGTGTTACTGAATTTTTGAAGAAAGAACATAATGTATGGTATATTTTTACTTCTTGAAATATAATTATTTATTTTCTTCTCAATTAAAAATCTATAAGGCTAACAAACAGAACATGAAATTCATTGGCAAAAACAAAATTAAATTCAAATGTTACATTTGTTTCTTGGGCAGATGGAACATGTTTGTATGGGAATATTTTCACTTGGATTTGAGGGTCAGGCTAATTTGTACCATCTTTTCCCTTAAAGACAGTTCAAGCATCATATTTAGCATGAAACTTTCCCTGATTTCCCTGTTTCCAAGGGGAAAAATTCTGGATTTGTAATAAAATTATCTATCTTTGAATCTTGCATCTGTATAAGTTTGAGTAAATCAGTTAATCTCTCTAGAGCCTAGTTTTCTAATCTATAAAAGAAACCAGTAATTTAACTAGAGGAAGCTGGATAGCAGAATGATAGTGTCCAGCCTGGAATAAGAAAGACACATCTTCCTGAGTAGCCTCAGGCATTTTATTAGGTGCATATCCCTTTGCAAGTTTCTTAATTTTATTTGTCACAATTTCTTCATTTTAAAATGAGCTGGAGAAGAAAATGACAAATCATTCTAGTAATTTTGCCAAGAAAACCTAAATGGGAGGAGGTGCAATCAAGATGGCAGAGTAAAGGCAGGAACTCACCCAACTTCTCCCCCAAACCACTCCAAATTCCTTTAAATAATGAATCTAAACAAATTTTAGATCATTAGAACACCCAAAAAGATGGAGCAGAACATTTTCCAGCCAAAGACAAATTAGAAGGTCAGCAGAAAAGGTCTGTGATGGAGCAAGGTGGGAGTCCAGTCTGCAGCCCAGTGCAGATGGTGCCAGTGCAGCCCTGGCTCCTGACTCTGAATCAGCAACAGTGCTAAGGGCTTCTTGATCTCTCAGCCCAGAGACATCAACGAGGACTTGGACGGTCAGCAGAAAGGGACTGTGGAATGAGGCTGGGAGCCTAGCATGCCGTCTCAGTGCAGGTCATGCCAGCACATCCAGTTATGTCCCTGGCCCCATCATCAGGGAGGCAGACCTTTAAATCAGCAGCAGAACTGGAGGCTTCTGGACCTTTCAACCTAGAGATACAAGGAAGGACCTGGAAAATAAGCAAAGAGGTCTGTGGCAACAGAGTGGGAATCTAAGTGTGCAGTCCCAGCATAGGCCATGCTGGCACAGCTCTGGCTGTAGCCCTGGTCCTGGTGTTAGCAAAACAGGACTCTGCTGCTTTAACACATGAGATCTTACAGTTACAGTGGGGAGGGGACATTCCTAACAGTTCCAGGGCAGAAAAGAAGTCTTATAGTCAGGTTCCTAAAAAGATGTCTAAAAACAGCTTCATAAAACCTCTGAAGTATGGGAGAATGTGCCCTTCACCCTAGAAAGAATACCTCCTTTAACAGAGTTAAAAGCCAAGTAATAGACTAGGAAAATGAGTAGACAACAAAAAAAGTTTCTGACCAGTGTAAGTTACTATAGTGACAGGGAAGATCAAAACACACATTCAGAAGATGGTAACAAAGTCAAAGTTCCTTCATCCAAAGCCTTCAAGAAAATTAAGAATTGGGCTCACACCATGAGCCCACACCATGGACAAACTCAATAGGGATTTTGAAAATCAAGTAAGAGAGATAGTGGAAAAAATAGGAAAAGATTTGAGAGTGGTGCAAAAGGAAATACAAAAAGCTAAGTTGCCTTATAAAGCAAAATTGGTCAATTGAGAAAGAAAGTACAAAAACTCACTGAGAAAAGTAATTATTTAAAAATTAGAATTGAGCAAATGGAATCTAAGATTTTATGAGAAATCATGATAAGTAACGCAAAACCCCCCAAAAAAGAAAAAAGAAAAAAATTGAAATATTTCATTGGAAAAACAACTGACCTGGAAAATGGATCCAGGAGATATTTAAAAATTATTGGTCCACCTGAAAGTTATGATCATACAAAAAAAGTCAGGATATCATCTTTCACGAAATTATCAAGGAAAACTGTCCTGGTATTCTAGACCAGAGAGTAAAATAGAAATTGAAATAACATCTGGAAAGAGAACCAAAAATGAAACTCCAAAGAATTTTACAGCCAAATTCTGGAAATTCCAGGTCAAGGAGAAAATATTGCAAACATCAGAAAGAAACAATTCAAGTATAATGGAGATATAGTTAAAATAACACAAGATTTAGCAGTTTCTACATTAAAGAACCAGAGGGCTTGGAATATGACATTCCAGAGAGCAATGGAGCTAGCATTATAACCAAGAATCACCTACCTAGCAAAACTGATAGATAGATAGATAGATAGATAGACAGAGATAGCTACATACATATAATAAGATATAATATCATATAATGTAAAATAATCCTTCAGAGAAAAAAGTTATCATTCAATGAAATAGAGAATTTTCAAGCATTCATGATAAAAAGATTAGAGCTTATTGAAAAATCTGATTTTCAAATAAGGGAGAGAACCTAGAACTCCAAAATTTTAAAACAAATATTAAAAAAAATGATTTTTTAACTCATTTCTAATCATGAAAAGGTGCTCTAAAACATTATTGATCAGAGAAATGAAAATTGAGACAACTCTGAGGTATTACTACATACCTCTCAGACTGTCTAAGATGACAGGAAAAGAAAATGATGAATGTTGAGGGGATGTGGGAAAACTGGGATACTAATACATTGTTGGTGGAGTTGTGAAATGATCCAACCATTCTGGAGAGCAATTTGGAACTATGCCCAAAGGGCTATCAAAATGTGCATACTTGATCCAGCAATGTTTCTACTGGGTTTATATCCCAAAGACATTTTAAAGGAAGGAAAGTGACCCACATATACAAAAATGTTTGTGGCAGCGCTTTTTGTAGTGGCAAGAAACTGGAAACAGAATGGACACCCATTAGTTGGAGAATGGCTGAATCAGTTATGGTATATGAATATTATGGAATATTATTAGAAATGATCAGCAGGACAATTTCAGCAAAGCCTGGAGAAACTTATATGAACTGATGCTAAGTGAAATGAGCAGAACCAAAAGATCATTGTACAAGGCAACAATAATATTATATGCTGATCAATTCTGATGGACATGGCTCTTTTCAACAATGAGATGATCTAAGCCAGTTCCAATGATCTTGTGATGAAGAAAGCCAGAGAGAAGACTGTGGGAACTGATTGTGAATCACAACATAGCATTTTCATTGTTTTTGTTGTTGTTTGCTTGCATTTTATTTTCTCTTTTTTTTTCCTTTTTGATTTGATTTTTCTTGTGCAGCAAGATAATTGTATAAATATGTATGCATATATTGTCTTTAACATATTTTTAGCATGTTTAACATATATTGAATTACTTGCCATCTGGGGGTATGGGGTGAAGAGGGGGAAAATTAGAACACAAGGTTTTACAAGGGTTAATGTTGAAAAATTATCTATGCCTATGTTTTGAAAACTAAAAAGCTTTAATAAAAATTCTAAATGGTTTTCAATGTAACTGGGGAGGGGGGAGGAAAGAAAAAGAAAAAAAAAACTCCAAATGGGGGCTGAAACAAAATTGGGCTAGACTAGTTGGATTAAGGTCCATTCTAATTCTAAATTCTCTGAGTCTCCCATTCATTCATTTCAATGCTTCATAAATTCAAATTTTTATTGATGTATGTCCTCCTTTTACTGAAGCAGATATGGTTTTCATAAGTTTTTAATGACCAAGAATATTCTCTACCTGGTGGTTAACTATTGGTTCCTGGTGGAGGATCTCTCTGAAATAATCTCGGCTGACCCTTGCATCTTCAGATGACAATTTCTATCTATTCTTTTGCTTGCCCCATAAACAATACCTTTCTAGGACCTTGTTGAGCTTAAGTTCCATTGGTAGAATAGTTAAGAACTCAGGATCATTTCTTTATCTGCATGAAGCACCACTACAAAATTTTAATGCAGGAGTTATATAACCCTCATAATTAACTTTCTTTTAAATAGTAGAAAAAAACAAAACTCAAATAATTCTATATTTTAAAAATAAAATTTAGCTGTAAGCTATCCAATAGTTATAGAACCTCCAACTATTTAGCTGAAATGACAAACTAAACCACACACCTATATCCAAGAGTATCTCGATAATTTAATCTAGAGATAGCCAAGGTTCCAAGGTAGTTATTACCACTTCTCATCTCAAAATCATTATAGGCACATTACAATGATGAAACGTTTTTGGATCTTTTGTGATTATATACTCAGAGTCATTCAATGTCTCTAACTTTGTGTATAATTTCCCTATAATTGTTTTCTTATTTAAATTATTTATTATATTCCTATATATTTGTGTTTTATATCTAATATAACATAAATATATCACAAATAAATATTTATATGTTTACATATACATTTATTTTTTTTCAAGTAAAAGTGCTGATAAACTTTAAGATTTGAAAGTGATAATGATGTATACTTATTTTGTATCTAATTTATATTTTAATATATTTAACATCTACTGGTCATCCTGCCATCTGGGGGAGGGAGTGAGGGGTAAGAGGTGAAAAATTGGAACAAGAGGTTTGGCAATTGTTAATGCTGTAAAGTTACCCATGCATATAACCTGTAAATAAAAGGCTATTAAATAAATAAAAAAAAGAAAAAGAAAAACTTGGGACTCTAAAAAAAAAAAAGAAAGTGATAATGGTAACAAAGGATGCACTATCATTTTTAATCTGAAGAATGGACATAGGATAGAGATAGCAGATTTGTGGATATAGCAGTATAGGGTACTGCCAGAGGAAGAAATTCCAACCAATTCAGGTCAGCATCTTCGCTGAAACTTTTAATCTTGGATGATGATTGGGGTTGGGAGAAGACAAGAGATTGGAAACAGGGAGATCAAATAAGAGGATTGTGTCAGTAGTTCAGGTGAGAGATGAAACCATTAAATAGATTAATAGTCATTTAAGTCAAGAAAAGGGAATATAATTGTATTCACTTCAAATAATATATGCATATTATTATATTTTTGATGCTACATTAATGCCAACTAGTATTATATTGTAAATCAAAAATAAAATGACAAGAATTGAAAATGAATTAGATATTGGAGGTAAGAGAGAATGTGTGAAAATGCTAGATTTGGAATCAGGAGGATTTCAGTTCAAATCCTGTTTCTGGTATTTCCTTATAATTATGAAAAATTAATTTAAACTTCCCTGGGTCTCAAAAACTACATAAGCATAACATTTATTGATATTCCACCCCCACCCCAAGTCATTGGTCATCATGTTTAATAATGCAAATGTTAAAAAAAACTTCCTTTTGCACAAAAGAAATAATATTGAATATTGTTGTTATTATGAGAAATGCCATCACAGTTGTGTTTGTAGACAACATGTTATCTAAAATGACTAATCGACATATGACTACAGCCTATTTCCTAAGGGTGGTTTGAAGAATGCAATGGCTTTATTTCTTCCAGAGACTGTGTTTATTGAAGTGAATATGGGGAAGTACTCAGGGCTGAAAATAATTGCCAATAACTCTTTCAAGAAAGTAGAAACATCTTGAGGTCTTTCCAAATGAGGCGCAAGACAAGGTCAGAATGAGTTTTGTTTTTTTTTTAAACTAATTAAGTTGTATTAAACAGTGAGCATACTAATAGCTACCAAACCTGCCACCAGCACAAGATGAATACCTCTGCACTCTTAAAGTAGCCCAAGTCAAATGTCTCTTTACTATAGTAAAACATTTTTGTACATAGATTAGCCTCAGTACAATAGACATACATTGAAAGTGAAAGATTCCCACCTAATACAATGCACAGATGAAGTAATTATTTGCAGATTTATTCCCTTTACAAAACTCTATAGAGAAACATGCTACCACAAGGAAATGGTCTGTTTCCCTTGCACAAAGGAAAGATTCATTCTGATTGCTAATGAAAATAAGGACAAGACATATGAGCAGCTGAAACTATTAATGGAGTTCAATGGAATCCTTATTCTGTTTCCTTCCAAATGATAGGAACTTAAACAAACTATATAAGAGTCTGATTGAAGTAGGGCTCATCTGAAAACAAATCACAGTATGGACAAATATGTGCTTTGAATCAAAATTGTCTTCATGAACAGTCTCATACTTCAAAAATATGGTTCTCTAGATCCTACCACTATGATGTTACTAGTCTGCATATCTATTGACTTTTTTTTTCATACTGGGACAAATATTAGCGTACTGACTGATTTTTCTCTGGAACAGTATAGTGTAAGAGTTGTTCTAATAATATTTGAAATTATGTTAATCCAGTGTTACTTTCACATTTATTGAATGAAGTAATTCAAATTTGAATGCACTTCTCAATACCACAGAGCTATAACAATGGAAAAGTGGCAAAAATATATAAGAAACCTGTATTTGCTAACCTAAACATGCCATATGATTAGAAAAAGAGAATGACATTTTTATACACTTAACTCAAACATAAAATTAACAAATTATGGTATTGTTAGTCTAATAGCATGGTTTTTCCAATATAAATTTCTTTTCTAACTACCTCTAAAAGATAAGACAGAAATTTAATGGTCTATCTGAAAAATATAGGTTGGGTATGCAGTTTGGAAAATCTGGGTCATAATCTTATTTTAGGATCCTGAATTTGGAACCATCAGAATTATAGTATCAAAGTATAGTTTTGAATTGAGAGGGCCCTTATTAAGCATTTAGTCCAATCTACTTAATTTACAGAAAAGGAAACTAATACTCAGAAAGTTATGAAATAGAGAGTAAGTTAACAAGTAGGATTTGAAAGTAAAGTCATATTACCTCCAAAATCAGGACTTTTTTCACTGCCAACACTACCAAGAGAACATTGACTTATCTACTAGCAGAGAGACCTTTGGTATGTGACTTAACCTCTCTCAGTCTCAGTTTTTTCTTCTGTAAAACCTGGATAAAACTTGTGGCATTTACTCAAAAGAGGTTGTTGGGGGAATCAAATTAAAAAGTGCATGCATAATACTTTTCAAACATTAATTGGTAATATGTCATATATTATTATTATTTAGAAATATTTACCATCCACATTCAGAATCAGCTCTTTTTATTTTATTTACAAAATGCATTTAATAATAAACACTTAGGATTTACAATATTCTCTAGATATTAGTGAATTCATAAAATAACTAGTTTTATGGTTAATAAAGAATAGTTAAACTTAACAATGAAATTGAATCATTAAACAGAAGAGTAGAAGTTTGATTTCTAAGTCCTTTTTAGATGACATCACTTCCTTTATCTTTGAATGTGGATAATTAAGAGTTTGGTGGATCACCAATATTCAACAATAAAACTCTGATGAATCCCTTCATTCTTTTGATGGAGTCTTTAAATGCTTCATCATTCAACATATGAAGGGGACTCTGGATACTTGAAGGTGAAACTAGCAAATTTCAGAGTCAAGCAGGTTCTACAAAGATAGAAACAGTGTGTGTATGGGTCCCATAAGAGAAAGTATATGTATTGTCTAAAGATTAAACCAGCTAAATTCAGAAAAATTTATCACAAGTTGGCTATCAGATGATGTCATTTCTGAGCTCTGTGACCCCATTTAGATTTTTGTTGGTAAAGATATTGGAGCAGTTAGCCATTTCCTTCTCCAGCTCATTTTACAGATGAGGAAACTGACGAGTTAGATGACTTGTCCAGGGTCACATAACTAGTAAGTATGTAAGGTCAGATTTGACTAAGATCCTTTGGATTCTAGGGTAGACATTCTATACCACTAAGTTGACCTTGTACTAATTTAGAACAGGATTACAAGTAATCATACTAATGAAACAATAGCTTTGAAATAATGAAGTAAACATAATCAAATATTGCAACATTTATACTGGCCCCTGTTTTATCAGAACTAAATCACCGAATCTATTGTCAAATCTGAATATGCACTATTAATTAGCATCTTATTATACAAATCATTACATATTTTTAAAATGGCATACTCTAAGCATTTTATTTTGCACATAGCTTCATATTCTCAAAGGCAATTTTGCTGAGTGACAGTCAACTTCCTTTCCCAACCTCTTCCAAATCTGATCAAATACCTACCTATTCTCAGACAATAAGAGTGAATAAATGTTTAACATGTGCTGACTCTGCAGTGTTCATAAAAACTAGCATTTAAAGAGAGGTGAAGGAAACGAGCTTCCTGTCAAACTCCTCAGCTCTCGAAATATCTGGTTGTTAAGCAAGCTGTGTCATTTTCTGCCAGTTGAAATCTTGATGAGAAAAGAAGAAAGGTACTTCTTTTACCAAAATAGAATTTCCCTTTAGCCTTAGAGTTTTATTTTTAAGTTTTAAACAATGGGAACTAGTTTCTCTTAATGCTACCTTTTATTATTCCTTTTAAAATAAAAAGTGTGTATGTATTACTTTATGCTTCATGCTTGTCTCATCTGTTCCTGTCACCTCCAAACTCCCACTTCCCTATCCTGTCAAGATGAAGTCTGCTGCTGATCATCACATCACTCCTTATTATCCTTATTATTTCCTGCTTATCAGGCCTCAGGAGTGAATCATAGACAAGAAGAATCTATTCTTTTATTCACTGTAGGTAAAGAAAAGAGAACATAAGAAATTTTTTTACCTAACATATTGAATAATACTAAATTTAGATTGTGTAATTATCTGTAAATAAAATACATCTTTTAGGCTTTCTTATCTTTGAGGGAGGGAGGGAGAATCAAAAGGAAAAATAACGACTTTTCTGTTTTAGGGGTTCTTAACCATAGTGATTGGATAAATTTTAAGGGATTGATAAATATGACCAAGGAAAAAATACAACTAAAATTTAGCATTTCTTTACATTATGAATATACTCAACAAATGATGTTATAAGAATCAAATGAAATAATAATTTAAAGTGTTCAGCACCTAGTATATGGTTGTACTGAACAAATGTTTATTTCCTTATCTTATCCAAATAACTTCACTTAAAAATCTAAGCATCATGCAAACTTTCCTGTAAGTTCCTTTACCTTTTGGAAAGGCCAAATTAAGATTTCTATTTCTCTGCCTTGTAGAAGCTATATGTGGATAGGGTTTTCAATTAGGGTAAAAAAGAAACACTTCAGCTAACAGGAGTTTTCCTCCTCTTTCCCCCCTTTACACACTATCAAACTATATTCCATTAATTAATTAATCCTTCATGAAATACAGAATCTTTGGCAAATTCCATATCCTTTAACTTCGGAAGTTTTATGTAGTCAGTCAATGAGCTTTTATGAAGCACTCATTATGTATGGGTACTGCACTAAGACCTAAGAACGTACAGAAAGACAAAAAACAAAAACAAACTGGCTCTCAAGGAGCACACATTTCAGAGGGAACAAATAACCTGTAAATAACTTGTATACACAAGGGTATACACAAGGCAGATAGAAAGCAAATTAAGAGGAGTAAGCACTATTGCAGCATGGGAGGGAGAAAATGTAGGAGGATGAGCAGAAAAGGCATTCTGCAGAAGGTGGAATTTAAATGAATGTTTAAAGGGAGTTAGGAAAACCAAGAAGTAGATGTGATGAAGGAAAAAAAATCCAGGCATGAGTGACAATCAGCACAAAAACACAGACAGAGAGACAGAAAGGAGACAGTGTTCTTTGAAAGGAAAAGTAAGTATGTCAGTGTAGTTGAAAGGTAGAGTGACTAAAGGGCAGAAGAGAATAAGAACAGACTGAGTGGCACTGTCCTGATATCATCACTCCCCACTTTGGCAGACAAATTAGATAATTGTGGGACATTTTATTTCTCCTCTTTGTTTTTGCCCCTATTCCCTCCCAGAGATTACTCTCTTCTTTCTACTAACTTTTTACTGTTCAAATGGCATTTTGTGAGCCTGACTCTTTTTTTTTTTTTTCTTAAGATAAACTTTCTTTTCCATTGTCACTTCTTGGATGTTTTTAACATGATGTTGAAGCGTACAAGGGGACAGAATTGAGAAATCTTGTTCTTTTAAACAATATAAAAGCTAGAACTTTTCTTTTTTCTCTTGGAAGTCAAGGGATTGCCTGAAGGTACCACAAGTCAAATTTATTATGAATTTTATAATCCTTTAAATTCCCCAAGAGCAAAGAGAGGATTTCATATGAATCTGGAGCCTGTTAAGTAAAGGAGTCTAAACTTCCATTATAATCACCTGTAATTAGGTGGACTAAGAGAATGGTGAAAACTTCTGGACCCAAACTCTCCTCTGATTTCCTGATGATGAAGGAGAACAAAAGGTTGGAAGGGAGAAATAGGTAATGGCTAGGAGCAATGACTATGACTCAAGCCAACCTCAGGTAAACATTTGAGGAAGTTGAGGCTCAATTACTGTCTGGTTTAGGGAGTAGAGTAAAATGACCATAGACACTTTTTACAAACACATGTAAAATTTTCTCATGACTATTAAATTATTAAATATAATAAATGTATGATAACACACATTTATTGTCTATCTGTCTGTCTCTCTATTATCCTCTCCTCTTTTTGAGGTCAAGCATTGTTAATTCTGACTGAATTGGAAACTAATTCTTGTATCTCCAGGCCATAAACTTTTTGGATGTTTTTTGTTTTCTATATGAAAATGAAATGTACAATAGAAAGTTGAGCATGAATACAGTAAGTTCCATCAATCAAACATCAGAGACAGTCTGGCTCATAAAATATTGTTTCCTTTCCTCTAAATTTTCTAGATGCTTCTTTAAAGCATCAGCTTTATTTTGGTGGTATTACTAGTCTGAAAATGAATTCTTGTCTTTCTATCAATTATCTTCATGATTTCAACTTTATCCTTGCCAGCTAGGGCTTATTATTGCCTTCTTTATTGGATGTTTTTTAAAAAACTACAAAAAGTGTTTGAAGGGAGCTACTAAAAAAACTTACCAAAAATAGCTTTTAACGTTACTTCAAAAATATAAAATACAATGCTTTTATCTGAATGTCCTTTCTCTCTCAAGTCAAACCATATCTGCTTAGTCAATCTGAAGTCCGTGCCTATTACTCTCTTTGTTTCTGATCTCTCCTTTTCTGTGTAATATCTTTTTCTTTCATTTTGCTCATGCCTTGTGTCAACATTCTTCTAGTCTCCACCCTGTTCATTAAACCTGTTTTCTAACAGATGTTGCTTTTCCCTTTCCTCTTTCATGTGATCCTGGGGAGATCAAAGAGTTCAGTCAATTTTGCCCATTGGCTACAGAGGTGTTTGGATGAAGCTTTGCATGCATCCTGTGTTCAAGCTATTTCACTAATGTTTTCAATTATTTTCTTTGATAAGGATTGATATTTATTGAATGTTTCAACTAGTTGTATTATTCTAAACCTACCTATTTTATGTAAGTCAAAGTATAATTTATAAGCTTCAAACTAACAGATATTTTCTTTCTTTAAAATAATATTTTACCTATTTTAACTAAATGAAAGCAAAAAATTAGAAATTAGAAATCACTTTTATAATTGCAAGATATGAAATAAAACCACTGAGTTGACCAACCCATATTAACATGAAAGATTTAATTATTTCATCAACAACACTCTTTTTCCTGTCAAAAGAAAGAAGCTGTAAAGTTCTATTCAGTTAGTAATTTTTTAATGTGAGGAAGTGAAGAGTGGTATAAAGAAAAAAAGCACCAACTCAGAAGTAAGAATAACTAAGTTCTATTTCTGGCCCTATTATTACTTAGATGACTGACTTTGAACAAATCAGTTTCCCCAAACAGACCTCAGTTTATTCACCTGTAAAATGAGAGGGCAGGGCTAGATGATCCTTGAGTTGCTTTCTTAACTTAATCACTCAGGACTTGAAAATATATACTCAAATTAGTTCAATCATATTTTAAAACTTTCATATTTTAATGAATCTATAATCTCATTAATGTATGCATTCTGTCCAATGAAGCTGATTGCAAGACATCTCCTTTCTTTCTCTGGATAACTCATCCATTTGTTCCCACAAATCATTCAGCCAACATGCTGAAGATTTTCCTCAACTTCTCATGACATTGTTTGGATATCAGTACAATTCATCGACTGCCCATCGTTTCTCCTTTATTTGTGCCCAATAATTGACCCACATTTTTAGTCATAAATCTCTTTGATGGCATGCTTTATGTTTTTTTTTTCCCAATTTTTGCTTAAGCCACAGATAAGAGTCAAATTCTGGCAACAGTGCAAAAAGCAAAGTACAGTCAAGGAATGCTGGTCCTTTCAGTTAAGACAGTCATTAAAAATATCAGAAACAAATACAAAATGTAAAATGAGATCAAAAGAATATGAGCCTTTCTATATCCAACAAGAACAAATAGTAAAGAAAAGAAATTTTAAAGGATTTGTGATTTTTATCAACATGGATATTTACTCTATTGATACAGATACAATCCATCCATGTTTGACTAATAAATAGTTTAATAATCCATACAAGAAACAAAAAATCAAACAAAATTTTAAAATAAAGTAGAATATTTACACAATTAAATATATTATGGATCAATTGAATCAATTAAAGTACCAGAAACAATGAATTTGTGAAAAGAAATCATCAAAATGTCCTTGGAAACATCTTCAAACAAATGACACATTTAAATAAATTAAAATAGATAGCACTGTTTTAAAATCATAAATATATTTTATGTGTATAGACATATGTTTGTGTATATATGTAAATATAAATATACATATTTTACATAGAAGAAAAATAAGGTCAAATTAGGAGACACTAAAACAGATGATAAGAAAATACCAAAGAGAATTATGATTATGTTGAGTACAATAAGGGGAGGCGGGGGAAGATCCTTAGAAGCAATCAATAGCAAACTTTCCACAATGGAAAAAAAAAATTGTACATGAAGCAAAGCAGCTATAACTTACAAAAAATCTGACTTACAAAAAATCATAAATTAACTAAATTGATCAAAAATAGTCCATGCTAAATGAAAGCTGAGTTTCCATTAGATTATTGCTTTGGTTCAATACAAACTTTGAAGTTAGAGAACACTGAAAAGAGACTGTAAAAAGAAAGAAAATACTGACTGGAGAAAGCATCAGGAAGCAATAGCAATAGATGAAGGACCCTTTCAATGTGATCTAGCTCTAAACCTGGGAATGGCTGGAGTTTTGCTTTATTTCCTGGTCTGCCACATGGCAAAGTAGGAGAACCCAGTAACTCATCAGCTATGACTACAAAGAGAAGTTTCAGGAACAGGGTGAAATCTATTTGTCTCCTTTCTGTTTATTGTTGTATAAACTCTGCCAAGATTATTTAGCAATAAGTATTTATTTGCTTTTTTAAATTCCCTTTTTGTGTGATTTTCTCCTAGAACATAAGATTGCATACTAAATTAATATGTTTTGTTGTTGTTGTAGGAAGTGTGGAAAGGAGATAAGTCTGTTAATAACTAAGTGCACAGAATTTAAAGAAATGAAAAACTTCATTTCCAATCTCAAGGAAAAAATAATAAACTGGGGCTTAGAAACTTCTGATTTTTTTAGCTATATTTTTAAACTGTCCTATTCTGTAAGAGAAATGAAATCATGTGTTTAAGAATAGGGAATTTTGTTGTAGATGTTTTTGAAAGAAGATTCAAGACACCATCTAGAAAAAAACTCAGCATATCTAACCATATCATATTAAAACTATAGCATTGTAATGGTAAGGAGAACACATTATAAGCTGTCAAAAGTTTTAAAAATAATTTACCAAGGAATAATAATCACAATCATAGAAAACATTTTCAACCAAGACAAGTACAAAGACAAGCTAAGAAACTGGAATGTAGCATTTCTGAAATTGAGAAACATTAGTTATGAAATAGAAATACCAACTCAGAAAAACTTAGCTTATCCTATGAAAGCAGAAGAATGATAATCGAAAAACAAAGAGTCTTTGAAAAGTTTATAAAAGACATATGGACTTCAAGAAAGGCTTGAACAACAAACAAGTTTTCTGACTAAAATGTTAAATATTATTTAAATGTACTCAAATCACGGTGGACAAAAATTTAAGGTCCCTCAGGACATTTTATTGGCTAACTCCTAAAGTTTTCAGTGGAATGTTTCAGAGAAACAGAAAGAAAGGGGAAAAATGAAATAAGGATAGAAGGTAGGTAGAATAATTTCATTGATGAAGGGGAGTTCAAGATCAAGAAACCTACATCATTGTTGCCCTTAGGACAAAAGCTTAATTCCCATCAACAAGTTTTTATTCAATGCTTATTATGATTGACACTATTTTCTGTACAGGGGATACAAAGATTGAAAACAAAATAGCTGCAACCTTATCAGATAGGTAGAAAGAGAGACAGGAAAGAACAATATTACCTCACCAGAGTAAAAATGAAGAGAGAAGATCTAAAGAGAGGAAAATATCAAGAATATCAAAAACCAACAGTATGAGAAAGATGAGAAATGAGAAAATGCTTTTGGTTAGAGAAGTGTGGTAAAAATATTAGGTTATACTAAATTGTAAACTTCTTGAGGGCAGGGACTGTCTGTTATTATTACTTATAATTGTAGTGCTTAGTATAATGCCTGGCATATAGCTGATGCTTAATAAATGTTTACTGAATTTAATTTAATTAAAATATTAAAGATTGTTGCTTAGATAGAATGACTGAAGGAAAGATGAAAACCTATTGTGCTATGAAATGTACCTGAATTACAATATATCTATCCTCTCCCCTATTGTGGGAAAACCAAAAAAGTCATAGACTGGATTAAAAACTATAATCCAGTAGGGTAATACTTATAATAAACATTTAATTTCAGTAAAATAAAAATGAAAGGTTTGTCTAAAATTTATCATGCTTCTGCCTAATCCTAAAAAGAAAGAACAATAGTAATTAATTCAAAGTGGAATTCAAATCAGAAATTGTTAATAAGAATAAATTCATTATATTGTGTTAGTTTCTATACAAATCAACAGTTAGTCAAATATAGATGTAAAGATATATATATAAATTCTGAATAATTCATAAAATTTTGATAGAAATAAATTTCAAAATAAAAGGATTTAAACATTTCATGGTTTTTAAAAAAATAAATAATAAGATTACACATTTTATGTCTAAACGGGAAAGGGAAAGAATACAGTTTTCCCCTAAATTAATTGAAATCATTGAAAAATCATTCACATATTAAGTCACATCATTACTGAATGTAAGCCAAATATCTTCTGTAACAAAAAATGAAATGTTAAGCAACTTTAAATATTCCTAAATGGATCCTGATTCTTGAATTGTAACCTCAACTACACTGAAAACTGAAATACATTTCTTAGTTCATTCAATCACAAATGAGCAGACAAAGTCTCTTTACTATACTGTAATAATTTCTGGTTAAAAAGAAAATTGTTGAAACAGAAATTTTTCATTTGTTCTGTCACTAACCTCATGTCTTCAATATACATACACACATCTAATATATATATATATAGATGTGTGTGTGTGTAGTTTTCATGTGATTGGTAGTTATCTCAAAAATTCTGAAGCAAGGAAAAGCTGAGGTGACCTATTTAATGTCACTTCAGTGGCAGTAACTGTCACAGAATGGATCAGTGGCAAAACTGGAAATTGATCTGAGATTCTACTAGGTTTTTCTTCTGACCCATTCAGCAATTCTTAAAGCTGCTTCTAATGACCAAATATCCACAATTAAATTAAAATGACAGACTGGAAAATAAAAATAAAATAGAAATGGAAACTAGCCAGATGCTCTGTTTTGATTTCTGACAATTCAAAACTTGATTTCATTTCCTGTATGTAGATGTACAAATTATGAATTTCAAAGCCGTACTCAGACATAATTACTGACTTTTATTTCTGTCACTTAGACATAAATAGATTCCAAATTACTAAAGTATAATAGTGAAATATGCAAAGATAGAATTTAATATGCTAAATGACAGCTGAAAGCCTATGATGTTCAATTTTATAGGCAATGATTAAAGCATGACCCTTGGTATAAATAAATTTTTCCAAATATATTTGTCCCAGCTGCAATTTGTAAAAGGGTATAACTAGATAATTAAATTTGAATGAAATGCACATCTTTGTCAAAGATGTTCAATTTTAACCATTTTTTTTAACAAGTGGAAATATCCTTATTATATATGGTAGATATAATTATAACCAATATACCTAGAATAAAGATTCCATCATTTTAAAATATGTTCTTGATAAATCATAAGTGAATTATATGCTTTCAGCCCTCACAGCATCCAATTTTGTGGAGTAATTTAAGTATATTTTGAAAAGCACTGACTAAAATGACTTTGAAGGTTTAAGAATTTTCAAATGTTACCTTTTATATTTAAAAACCATCCAATGCAGATCCATCATTTCTGCCCTGTTACTGCCTTGTTCACAAATCCTCATTCTGAATAAGGAGAACTGGACTCATGCCCAATTTCTGTTATCTATTGCTTTTTGGAATATTTTGGAAAATACTTCTCATTGCCAAAAAGTAGCAACCACATTGACTCTATAAGGCTGGAGGGAAATCAAGTCAAATGCATTTTTGAACTTTCCTTGAATTAAGTCAGGGAATTAAATGGGAAAAAAAAAAATGTTCAGCCATTAGTACATATCAGCTACTGTAAGCACGCCCCAGGACATCTTATATGTTATTATTCTTCCTTTTTCTGATCATTGTGTATTTCAGTTTTGTATACTGTAGACTTATTTGTGAGAGGAATTACTAGTTACATATTAATGTTATCTAACTATCTATTCAGGGACAATCTCTTAACTTTGCTATTAAGAAGCTTGTCATCCTATGTATTAACATTTTATGCAATTAAAATATTATTCTCAGATTTTTAAAATCTTGATCAGACTACCAAAAAGGCACATGACAAAAATAGTTAACTCTTCCTGATTTATGAATATATATTTATAGGAATACAGCATTCAAAGCAATTTCAAAGAATCAAGAATATAATATTGTAGAGTTAATGTAGAAGTTTTTTTGTAATTCAATGTTTTTCTAAATTTAATGGAAAAAAATGTTGGTACTATTTGAGTATAGAAAAAATAATTTGTGATAACCACACAGCATAATAATAATATTTGTGATTGTAATAAAAACTAATATTTATATATTGTTTTAAAGTTAACAAAATGCTTTTACAAATGTTATCCATTTTGTCCTAATAAGCATGGAAAGTAGGTGCTATTATAATCAACCCTATTTTAAAGATGAGAACACTGAGGCTTACTGAGCTTTTGCCCAAGGGTCAAACACTTAACAAGATTTGTATCCATGTCTCCCCGAATCCAAGTCAGAATTTTATCCATCACACCACATAGCTATTTATGTTGATGATGATTTTATCAGCATGAGTGCTATTGTTCATCCATTGCTTTCAAAGAGGATCAGTGCCATAATGCGATTTTCTGAATTTCAATTGAACTAGATTTCAATGAGGCAGAGTTGTGTAATGTCATCCATCTCACTCTCCTAAGTCATCAAAGTCCAGTGGCTAGGCAACAATCAAAATGACTCATTCCCAAAATGCAGTGGATAAATTTGGTGTTTTTATTGCCTGACCAAGCTCTAAGCATGCTTAGAGCAACCACAGCACCTGCTTCAGCCACCTTTGTTACTGTTGGAACAAATTTTTCTCATCCACCTATTCTGTATGAGAAAATCTTCAATATGCTTGAAGTAGATATCCCCTTAACTCACTAACAGATTTAAAGCCTGTCGGTTCCCCTCAATCTGGTTTAGCCTATCTGCTGAGTTGGTTTATAAGATAAAATAAAATTAATTTAATCCAAAATTCATTAACTATATGAAATTTGTTTTTGTAGACTAACATTTCATAATTTTTGGTAATTTTACCAAGTCCTTATTTTGCATTGGCAAATTTTCTGAGTTTTCCAAAGAATAAGAAAAATAGGTAATATTTGTAAACATAGGGACAGACTAAATAATAATAATTTATGTGACATAGGAATACACATAATAGCTTAAGGTTCTAGTGAAAGCATAAATCCAAGCTATTTGTGGACTCAAGAGTGGAGAAATAAAACTGCAAAATTGCAACCATCTCTAACTTATCATATGTGTTCTAAATAATAGTTACCTTATCATTACATAATGATTTGACCACCTTAGTTTTACATAATCAGATTTTTTTTCAAAGAATTTTGTTTCACTCACAGTTGTATCATTGAATATAGGAATATATATATATATATATATGAATATATACATAATTTCTAGTTTCTTCACATTAAACAATGGGAAAGAACAGGAGAAATGAATATTTCTTTCCCTCCCTTTTATCCTCCTTTTCTTTCTGTCCCTCCCTGTTGGTCTCTCTTCCTCTGTCTCTGTCTCTTTCTCTCTGTGTCTCTCTTATTTCACACACACACACACACACACACACACACTTTGAAAATTCAGATCAAGAATGTTAAAAGAGGGAGAAGCTAGATAGCTCAGTGGATAGAGCACCAGCCCTGAAGTCAGGAGGACCTGAGTTCAAATCTGGTCTCAAGACACTTAACATTTCCTAACTGTGTGACCCTGGGCAAATAACTTAACCCCAATTGTCTCAGCAAAAAAAAAAAAAAAAATGTTAAAAGAGCTCAATGAAGAATAGTTAATTAGTTAACACAGATAGAGAATCTTAAGTGATAATGTATCTGTGGACTAAGAAGATAACTATTTATATATGAATATGTGTGTATGTATGCACTTTTGTAACCTAAACCCATCACCTCTCTATAATAGAGAATATATGTCATTTTGAATCACAAAAGATTATTGCATTGATCAAAGTTTTTACAACTTTGAAAAATTAATTTTTATAGAGTTGCTATAAATCATTCTCTGTCAATTTAGAAAAGTTGTCACAATTGATCATCTTTATAATATAAATTGTTCTTCTAGTCCTGTTTACTTCATCCTGAATTTGTTCATATATATCTCTTATTTTTTTGAAATAATCTATTTCCTCATTTCCTATTATATAATAGTCCTCTACCACATTTCATATTAATATTCTACTCTTTATTTAGTCATTTCTCAATTGATGGACCATTCTTTAGATTACAAAGTTTTTTTGTTTATTTATTTGTTTGTTCCCTTATCACAAAAACAAAAGTTACTATAAATATTTTTGTACATAATGAACCTCTACCTCTTGCTTTTCATCCTTTGTGGCTATAGGCCTAGCAGTGGTACTTGAATAAGACCTGGTGGAGATTTCTCAAAAAGTCTAGAAGATAGAGTAGGTCAGATCATAGGCCTAAGACACATGATTCCTATTCCCAGAGGTCTGCAGAGCCAGAAGATCAGACCTTGGACCCAGGGTTGTAGGAAGTCATATGATCTCTAAAGGTCAGACCTTAAGTCAATGACAGAAAGTCACAAGAAGTTTTGTGACCCACAGGAAGCAGACAACATTGGTGATCATTGGTCAATGATAGTTACTTCCCTTTTAGTCTAGTGGTCCTCAAACTTTTGTTCTCAATATCTTTATCCTATTAAAAATGATTGAGGATCTGTCCAAAGAGTTTTTGTTTATGTGGTTTATAGTTACAGATATTGATCACATTAAAAATAAAAACTAATTATGAATTTGTAGACCCTCTGAAAGAATTTCAGAGATTCCCAGGATGCTCTGGACCAGACTTTGAGAACCACTGTAATTTAGTCTATCCAGTGAAAAGATTTGGGTCTTTTGCTATTTTAACTCCTGACAAGTCTCTGGCTTGTCAGGTCCACGAGCACTTGGTAGGAGCTGGGATGCTTCCTGGGAGTGCTGGGCCTCTCCCTGCAGGGACTAAATAAATGCTTTCTCTTTGTACCTGAAGATATCTGTGATTAATTAATCAGGGAAAGGGGGCCTGCATCTGTCCAACACAAAATGTTGAATAATATTTTGTGATAACATTAAATTCCTGAATGACCATATTCATTCACAGGTCAAAAATAGTGCATCCATGTGAACAGATCTTACAAACTCAATAAAACATAATAAAACATACTGATAGGGTGTTTTGTGAGTTTTGAAGATAATAAGGAAGCAGAAGGTTGAATTCAATTAAATGTAATGCTAGGTAATGGTTTGTTGAAATAAAAACTTATTTTTCCAATTAAAATTTATCCTGTCAATTTCCCAAAATATTCTAGCCTGGTGATTTAAAAAAAAAAAGATAGTTCCATCATCCAAGTCATTAAGTATTCCTTCAAATTTTATACAATACATGAATTTGCCTTCTATGCCTTCATCCAAGTTGCTGACAAAAATGTGAATAGGACAGGACCAATGACAGAACTTGGTAGGATGCTACTGGGCTTCTTCCAGATTTAAATGTATTTTTTAATCAAATAATCTTTTAACACATTGTTTAAGTGGCTATGAATCCATTCAACTTTATTATAATCTAGAGAACTTTCTCCATTTAATATATGTGTGTGCATATGAGTGTATTTTCTCAGTTATACCAGTTCACTTACATAAATACATTCAGAATCTGTGTTTCTGTTGCTTTGGGAATTCCTCCCTTATGAACACTACAACCATCTCTAATTTATCATCTTATCAAACCACCTGACATTGAAAGAAAGTATAATATTTGTCCATGGCCATACAGCTAATAATTATTAGAGGTGAAATTTGAATCCAAATGTTTGATTCCAAATCTAGCCATAGAAACCAATTTGTTTATTCAATTTATTTGATTTCATCAATTAGAAAATCCCTTTACCAACTCAGATAAATACCCAATTACTACTTAGCAGATCAATTTTAGGGATTTCCATGAGGCAAAAAAGAGATTTAAGGATATCTCTACCTTCAGATCAGCAGTAAATTGCAATGGCAAGCTTTAATTCCAATTCTTTCTGATTCAAGCACCAGTATATTATCTGTAATGGTGCATTTTCTCCTTTAAATAAAAATTCTTGTACATAAATATTTATTAAATAACTGAAAAAAAAAGAATTAGTTTAGTTTGTTCTCCACATATCTATTCTAGCTTATTGTCATCCCAACTCCTTTTTAGCAAATACTTAAAAAAGTTTGTCAGATAATTTGTTCAGTAATTTTACATGAAATATATAATTTTGGGGATTCCATTCTCTCTATTTTGAAAATTAAAAGATTTATTTTTCCCATTTATTTTTCCCATTTTGGTGCCACTCCTACTTTCTCTATTACTTCTCAAAGGCCACTAATTCCTCACATTTGTGCATCCCTTTAGGATTCTGGCATCTAAATAATTTGGGTCTAAAAACTACAATTTCTCCACTGTAATATTTTAAATATATAAATATTTTAAAATAATAATATTTTTAAAAATTCTATACCGCTTTTAGGTTTGTGAAATGATACACATATCAAATATATTTGTCACATGTTTATTATATATAGTTATTTATAATATATATAGTTGAATTTAATTCCTGGAATATAATCTGTCACTATAGGTACAAGACTATCTATGTTATATCATGAAAGGACAAAGATTAAAAATAAAACTAAAAATTCCTGAGTTATGGTCTCAGACATTTTCTAGCAGCATGATCCTGGGCAAGTTTTCTGACCCTGTTTGTCTTAGTTTCTTCATCTGTAAAATGAGCTGGAGAGGGAAATAACAAAATCCTCCAGTATTTTTGCAAAGAAAACTCCAAATGGGGTCTCAGAGTCAAGTGGAACTGAAACAATTAAGCAAGTGATATAACTTGCTAAACAAAGACAAGGACATTTATCAAAGAGGGAGAAGGTTTTTACCTAAGCTTGAAGAAAATTAAGATTGTACAACTAAATGGAGCCAGGAGATCGAGTTTTCAGTGCATAATAGAGCAGTTTGGCTAGAATGAGGTAAATATAGTGAAGAATTAGTAAACCAAGACTAAAAATGGTAGGCCTTGCCCAAAGATACACAGTTGGGACAGTTTCCTAAAAATTTTAAAGGTGGAAAAATTATTTTTAAAAGATTGGGGTTGTTGTTATCATTTTGTATGACATTTATCATATGTATGACTGAAAGCACCACATATTTAAGTAAATTTATTTGTTATGTCAAAAAAATTTCTTGTCGCGAGTAACTGATCATTTTGCTGTTGATAAAATAACAATGTCTGGTAAAAATTTAATGTGTGTGTGTGTGTGTGTGTGTGTGTGTGTGTACATACTAGGGGGAAAAAACACCAAAAGCCAATGTCACTATTTTTATCTCTTAGACTTATTATTGATTCTTACAGGAACTAGGAGTTGCAAAACATCATGAGAAAGCAAAACAAAACTTTTCACAGTAACCAAAGAGGGGGGCGGAGAGGGAAGCATGTTAATCTCTTAATTATGGTGTTTGTATCTCTACTATACAGGACAAACAAGTCAAAAATAAAATGCTGGACTGAAATATTTCTTCTTATAAGGGGTGGGGAGATATTACAATGCATAATTTCCCTTTCAAATCTTTGAGCTCTTAAGTGATACCTATCTTTATCTTTACTTTGTAAATACTATATATTATATACATTTACTTTGTATATATTATATATATATATATTCTGAATGTTGATATTTATTTTATATATATATATGCATACATAGAATACAAGGTCCTAAAAGAATTAAACAAGTGCAATTTATTAAAGGTGAGATCAACTTCTATAGAATCGGGTATAGGTGAGGAAAAGTGGTTCTAGATGGAGTTCTGAGCAGCTAGGGCAATTATAAAGAAACCTGTACTAGGAGAACAAAGCACATTAATGTAAGAAGTGGAAAGGTATCTAAACATTTCCTCCTTAATGATTTTTCCTTAGCTTTCACCCTGGAAATCTTGAATATAACTTTGAGGACATTAGAGTGAAGTTGGGTTAAACAAGAATTGAATGTGGTTCTCAATGGACAATAGAATACCTTCTTAATACTCTGCTCCTCAGTTTTCTCATTTCTCAAGTGAGGAAATAGGTTATATAAATATTTCTAATACAAACTATAGACCTGATAAGTAATATATATATATGTATATATATTAAATCAGCAATATGTTTTCATATATCATATACTAAGAATATGTATATATACATATACACATATGCATCAACTAAGATGATAAAATAAACAATTATGAAAATATGAAGATTTTTGTAGATTTTAGGGAAAAGTTCCAATTTTAGAAACTAATGGCCAGAAAAACAGTCCTAATTTCTCTATTTATATACTGTCCTACTTCCCTAAATTATACAATTCAATGAAATAAATAGCAATTTATGCAAATAGGGAGCAATATATGCAAAAAAATTATGCTCAACTAGGGATTCTAAAATGAAGACTAGATTCTTGATTTCAAGAAACTTATGATCTAGTGACAGAGAGGATAAACATAAATTAAGAGGCTAGAGAGAGGTTGTCACCTCCTAAGTGGGAAGTACCCACATTAAAGAAATCATAAAGCATTGAGGAAAAAATTGAATACAGATTTTCACTTTGACTAGAACAGGAAAAACAAATCATAGAATGGTGACACCTGATTTTTGAAGGATGAGAAAGATTTCAACAAATATGTAAATGGGGTAGAGGAATATTCTGAAAGCAAATTCAGAAGGAGAAATCATTTTCATCCATCTCAGCGTGTTTCACACACACACACACACACACACACACACTTCAAAAGGAACAGTTTTCTACCTTCAGTATATACAGGGCATAAAATCCTATCAACCTAATCTCATGTACTTAGCTACAGCCTGAGCATCCTTAACAAATATCTGTAGGGGAACATTTAACTTTGAAGGTAGTTGCTATGCAAAGTTTATCTAGAGATTCATTTTTTAGATTTTTATTCAAGAACATTAATTTGAATATTAAATACCTATCATGTGCAAGAAATTGAAAGGAAGAATCAAAACAACAATCTATGTCATTTTTGTTATTTGGAAATGTGGCCACAGAGATAACCCAGTGAGTCTCAGTACATATATTCTAATATTTCACTAGTCTACCATGGCTTGAACATGACATTATGATGGAATTTACAGTACTAATGTTTTACAGCTTTCATCTGTGTCTGTCCTTGCTTCAGATTTCCGGTCCTCTACACAGAAGAAGCCCACTTGGAATCTGAGAAAATATCCAGAGACTTCCTTCAAAAACTCATGCTTCTACTAAAGACTTTTTTTTTTTTAACAGATGTAAATTTGAGGGGGGGATGTCTTATACCATAAGCCATTTGGGATTATTTAGCCTCTAAAGGATGAACATACTTGCCATCTGAATGGCAGGAAAGCTGGGAGCTTAAACTCAAAACCAAGCTTTTCTGTAACTTTAACCCTGAATCATCTTTTCTGTAAATTATTTTCTTCCATTAAGTTTGCAAGAGTTTTATGATAAATATTCACTCATATGAAGCAAATGACCTCATCGCTAGCTAGCTATAATATATATTCAAATACTCTTGGCAGATACCCAAAAATTGATTGACACCCATCTTAACAGTGCTGGATTTAATTAATATGTCTACCAATTCCCAAATGCATCTCAGGAAACTAAAAATCTATTTAATGCTGAAAGCAATGACATACTGTGTGTGGTCAGGAGAGAATCTCTACTGCCAAGAATAGATTTTAAAATTTAAAAAAGTATAAAAATGTCTGTTAAAAAAAAAAGGAAAACAAAATAAGTGTACCCATACCATGTCCTAGATCATTAAGATGAGGTATGTTTTAAAAATTAAAAGACATTTTTATAGGAGGAAATCATGTCCAGACTGTTAAGTCATTACTCAAAGGGTCTGTTAATTTTCCCTACAAGATGCAAAGCTACTCTTGAATGATGAACAGTACCCTTATTCACTTGAACAATAATGTCTTTATTTTTGTGGCCATTTGCCATCCTGAATGTCAAATCCACAAGGTGATTCTTTAATAATTGAGCTTTAGAGATGCTCACAACACAATATAAAATAGGTACAGATGATCAAGAGAGATTACTTCCACTAGAACAAAGAATGTTGAGGGAGATCAGACTTCTGTTTTACATATTCAAAATATTCCTAAAAATCATAACAATAATAATAAAAAGGAAAATGAGTTCTGCTTTCTAATGGAATAATAAAAATAGCCACAAAGCACTCTGTGTAAAAATGCTATATATCTCATAACTAAAGAATCTTGAAGGAAATCTTCAACAAGAAGAAGGGAAAAAAAGAGAAACATTCTTCAAGTATTTAGGTAAAGGGGAAAATAGCATAAAACACATAACATTATACACTAGAAAACTTGCAATGCTGAAAAATATCTTGTAAAATCAAGGCAACATATAGTACCATGGAAAGGGTAATATTTGGAATCAAAATATTTGTGTTTAAATGCTTATTCTGCCATTATGAAATTATGCATGGCATAATTTGGGCCTTCATTTTATCTTGAAGAAGTTGGAATCTTTGTTGTGTTTTTCAGCTTTAAGTTAATGATTCTACTCCAAATTCATAAGAAATGCTATGCCCTGATATTATAAAACACATAAAACATAGTGTTTCCTCTTAAATTTTTCTCCATGCTTTGTTCTTCCTTTCCTTTATTTTGAATTTAAATAGCATATATTCACTGTTTCCAAATTGTGCACCATGGCAATCTTGCTACATATCCCTATTAGTGACATTTTTAAATACTTGAAATATGTTTTTGTATTTTCTTGCACTTTTGGCTACTCCAATAACTTCTCAAACTTTCTCATTAGTGACAACATATCTATGTGCTGTGATTTAAAAAAAAAGTATCATGTAAAAATCAAAATGAAAGAGAAAGTAAGGAGGGAGGTGATAAATTTGATTGCAAGGTGCAAAAAGTATACAATTCCCAACAGTACAAATATCCCTTTAGCAAGTTCTTATGTTTAAGAATGAAATAAATATGTTTTTTTTTCTTATGCTATATAGGTATTATTTTTAAATGGCTATTAAGTTGTTAGAACATAAACACTTATTAAGTTATTTGAGACTATTAAATGGAACTGTTTAGGTATTTCTTTTGGCTTAGGGGTGCGAAGAAAACAAAATTACTGTGACATTAAGGGCACTGTAAACTGGGAAGTTTGGAAACCCCTGGCATAACTGAATGGAAAATGTCAAGAACCAACATATTATAAATATTTTTTTTATAAAAATGCCTGTCAGAAAAGAGATTGGTTTAGACACACATAATTAAAAATAATAAGAAAAATGCAAATTATTTAGATGATGATGTGCAGATAGATAAAAAGTCTACATTATTAAGCAGGCAACTATTATAAATGGTCAATAAGCCAAGAATTTAATTAGATGAAGCAAGTGTTTAAGACCCTTCAGTTATTGTTTCTAGGAACAAAAAAAAAAAACATTTAGATTCAGGACTATTGGTACAAAATGTTAAATTGTAGAAAGATTGTATGAGTCAAACTCCATCTCATCAAATACTACTGTCCTTTTTAATATATATTATAATTATACAATATACATATTATATAAATTATATATAAATAACATAATATATCATATATTATAATATAAATAATATATTATATATTTAATATATAAATAATATGATATATTAACATATAATATTATATTTATATGCATACATTATAAAGGATAGTAGTATGCTGAGAGATTAAGTGATTTCCCTAGGATCACACAATCAGTATGTTTTAAGTGGAGAACTTGAATCCAAATTTTCTATGCTCAACTCTCTGTCCATTATGCCAGGCTGCCTGAAGAGTAAGCTAACTTAGTTTTAGACCAAAGATCTGAATTGTTTTTTTTCATCTTCTGATAATTTTAATTCAATACACAATTCAATATATACTTCAATACACAATACACTTGCGCACACACATACACACACACACATACACACACACCCTGATAGTTTCTGATTTCATTACTTTCTGACCTCTGTTTTGACTTTGCACAACATCCTATTTATTTTCTGGGATGAAGATTTGGACCACACCCACTTGTCCCAGAAGGGTTCTTTCCTGAAGGTCCAATGAAAAGGGCTAGAACTCTGAGATGATGCACTAAGGTCAGACAACTGAGCACTTAAAGCTAATTACCTATTGGACAATACTCTATTAGCATACGCTTGGAAAATGGTCCTTCCCACTATTCTGTGCTGGTTCAATAAGACAAGCCAGGCTGACTTTGGTAGTAGAGGAGGAAAAAGGAAGTCTTGGAGATCCTGCATCCATCCAATTCACTTCTATCCCTAAAGACCAAGAATAAAGACCAAGGACTTTTGCTTATCCTGACTGACTGATTCTAAGGTATCCAGGGTACTAACTCGTTCTTCACAGTTCAATTAATTGGTTTTTATTCACCAAGCACTGTTAGGTACCATATTAATCTCCAGAGGGTAGGAATTTGACAATGACCAACTTTGAGAATAAACTAGAAGAGTTTGGATTTGAAGCAGTTAGCAACAAAGGGAAAATGTCAATTGTAGAATTGGGAAATAAGTTTATTAGAGAAAAATTTGGGGAAGATTATTCTGGGATAGATGGATGAGATGAACAGAGGTTGGTGGCAAGGAAACCAGAAGAGATTATTACAGATATGAGATAACAAATATCTATATTTAAGATGATACCTTTGTGGCTTGACAAGTATGACTTTACTAGAGATATTTTCAAGAATGAAGGGAAGGAACCCAATGATCAATTCTTTTTCATATAACTATTTCATAAATGTAGAAAGAGTAAAAGAAATAAAGGGAAGATGGAAGGGAGGAAAGAAGGAAAAACCAGTCCTTATATAATATAAATATAATCAAGCAAAACAAATTTCCATGATAGTCATGGAGCCTTTATGATATTTGCTATTTTCCTTTTTTTGGTAATTTTGCCATTCTGATGAATGTGGGGTAAAACTTTGTTGTTACTTCATTTATGCATCTCTTATTATTAGTGATTTGCCAATTTTTTTTCAAGGGCTATAGATAATTTGAATTTCTTTCCTTGAGAATGACTTGTTCATATCCTGATATCATTTGTCAACTGGGAGATGCTTTTTATTCTTATAAATTTGAAATAGTTCTTTACAAATCAATCTTAGAAATTAGACCTTTAACAATGAAACTTTGCTACAAAGATTTTTTTTCCGGTTATCTTTTCCTTCTAATCTTAGTTGTGTTGGATTTGTTTGTAAAAACCACTGTATTTTAAGCTCCATAATCCTTTTAGTACTAACTGTGCTGACAGTGTGTGTGTGTGTGGATATAGAAGCAGAGTCATTTGGGAAAAAGGAAGCCTATATTTTCTCCCCAAAAAAGTGTCCAATTTTTCTCTAAACAGGCTTGGGAATCAAAAGAAAATTTCATGTCTTAGTGGAATGGATTACCAGGAAAGAATAGAGACATTCTGGCACTATTGGCTTTAATGACTTAACCAGTTATTAATTAGAGACCTAAGATTAAAATATCATCAACAGAGGAATTAAAGTTTGTAAAACTTAAGAGTATGCTCACTCAGAGATGCCTGCAGCTTTTAATCAACCAATTAAAGTTTTATCACTGGGGAGTAACTAAAAGATTTAGATTTGAATATATATAATGGAAAAGACAGTAGAGATGATGTAATTTTTCCCAACTCATCTGTGGACCTCAATTTTTTATCAGTATACAAATCACTTATTTTTTAAAAATTCATACTTCCTAAAACTATGAGCTTTCCCAGTGTAGAGAGTGGAGGACTTTGACTAAGGGCAACTGAATTGGGATACTGCCTAACATATTTACTGTGTGAATGACTTAATCTGTCATGTTAACCTATCATGTCTCAGTTTCCTCATATGAAAAATTGGTATAATAGCATCTAATTCACAGTGTGGTGAGGAACACCTTAAAAGTTATACATTGTCCCAAAAGTTTTAGTGCACTTGTAAATTTAGTAGCTTGAAACACACTAAGACTTTTGTAATAGTCTATATAAATGTAAGCTACAATAATTGTTAATCAACAAAATTAAAAACCTGACTCTTCCTTCTTTTTCCAAACAATGGAGTGCTACTCACTGAGGCTAATAAGGGCAAGATAGGCAATTTATATATTGTTAATCTCTAAAGTTTGTTTTAGAAAGTACTTTTCTAGACCTACTTTATAAGTGAGAACACGGAGGCTGAAAGGAATAAAACTGGGTGACCAAAAGTATTACTTTAGAATTCAGAGTTCTATGCTCTTTATATTTTAATATATTACCTAGAAAAAATAACAACAAAGTTCATATGGAAAAACAAAAGGTCAAGAATTTCAAGGGAATTAATGAAAAAAAAATCAAATGATGGTGGCTTAGCTGTACCAGATCTAAAATTATATTATAGAGCAGCAGTTACCAAAACTATTTGGTATTGGCTAAGGAATAGATTAGTTGATCAGTGGAATAGATTAGGTTCAAGGGATAAAACAATCAACAAATATAGCAACCTAGTCTTTGACAAACCCAAAGATCCCAGCTTTTGGGATAAGAACTTACTGTTTGATAAAAATTGCTGGGAAAATTGGAAACTAATATGGCAGAAACTAGGCATTGATCCATACTTAACGCCGTACACCAAGATAAGGTCAAAATGGGTTCATGACCTAGGCATAAAGAATGAAATTATTAATAAATTAGAGGAACATAGGATAGTTTACCTCTCAGACCTGTGGAAGGGGAAGGTCTTTATGACCAAAGCAGAACTAGAGATCATTACTGATCACAAAATAGAAAATTTCGATTATACCAAACTGAAAAGTTTTTGTACAAACAAAACTAATGCAGACAAGATTAGAAGGGAAGCAATAAACTGGGAAAATATTTTTACAGTCAAAGGTTCTGATAAAGGCCTCATTTCCAAAATATATAGAGAATTAACTCTAATTTATAAAAAATCAAGCCATTCTCCAATTGAAAAATGGTCAAAGGATATGAACAGACAATTCTCAGATGAAGAAATTGAAACTATTTCTAGTCATATGAAAAGATGCTCCAAGTCATTATTAATCAGAGAAATGCAAATTAAGACAACTCTAAGATACCACTACACACCTGTCAGATTGGCTAAGATGACAGGAAAAAATAATGATGATTGTTGGAGGGGATGTGGGAAAACTGGGACATTGATGCATTGTTGGTGGAGTTGTGAACGAATCCAACCATTTTGGAGAGTAGTTTGGAACTATGCTCAAAAAGTTATCAAACTGTGCATACCCTTTGATCCAGCAGTGTTACTACTGGGATTATATCCCAAAGAGATTATAAAGAAGGGAAAGGGACCTGTATGTGCACGAATGTTTGTGGCAGCCCTTTTTGTAGTGGCTAGAAACTGGAAACTGAATGGATGTCCATCAGTTGGAGAATGGCTGAATAAATTGTGGTATATGAATATTATGGAATATTACTGTTCTGTAAGAAATGACCAACAGGATGATTTCAGAAAGGCCTGGAGAGACTTACACGAACTGATGCTGAGTGAAACGAGCAGGACCAGGAGATCATTATATACTTCAACAACAATACTATATGATGACCAGTTCTGATGGACCAGGCCATCCTCAGCAACGAGATCAACCAAATCATTTCTAATGGAGCAGTAATGAACTGAACCAGCTATACCCAGAAAAAGAACTCTGGGAGATGACTAAAAACCATTACATTGAATTCCCAATCCCTATATTTATGCACACCTGCATTTTTGATTTCCTTCACAAGCCAATTGTACAATAATTCAGAGTCTGATTCTTTTTGTACAGCAAAATAATGTTTTGGTCATGTATACTTATTGTGTATCTAAGTTATATTTTAATATATTTTAACATCTACTGGTCATCCTGACATTTAGGGGAGGGGGTGGGGGGGTAAGAGGTGAAAAATTGGAACAAGAGGTTTGGCAATTGTTAATGCTGTAAAGTTACCCATGTATATATCCTGTAAATAAAAGGCTATTAAATAAAAAAAAATTAAAAAAAAATTAATATATTGAGGTACAGGTTTCAAAATGGTTATTAAGAGAGTTTTGAATCTACCTTCTTTGGAAATGTTATTATTCTCTCCTCTCTAGAACCATATAGTTGTGCATTAACTCAGGGAAGTCAACAATGGAGAATGACTTAAATTATTTTTAAATTCTTTAAGTGAAAAAGCATTGCAGGCCAAATATGAAATCATCATTGCCAATGTGAATCAAATAGGAAAGGTACAGGTATTAATTTTAAGATAAGAATAACAAATTTGTCTAGAGGTATGGATGGTTTACCAAAAAGCTAACAATATTTAAATTGTGTTTTAGTAATTAATTGTTGTTTTAACTATACCTGGGATTTATTTCACTAGTAGAGGAAACTCTCTCTAGCCAAAAAAGTCACTTGCTCTGCAACTTGGTCTTCAGGAAACTGCCCTGAGCAACATTTTCTTTTTTTTTAAAGCTATTTTTTAAAAATTGTGAACTTAATAATTATAAACATTTTAAGGTATAAAAAAGAACTGAATATTTGTATAATTTACTATTGGTTAAGACAAATATGTGAAAATATAGAAATTATATGTGTATATAATTTTTCTTCTACACTTTCATGTATATGTCTTAACCTATATGTATGTGTGTATATAACTATAATCTATCTCTCTCTATAAAACATATTTGTATATAGTCACATGTATGTCTTAACATATATATGTGTACATGTGTGTGTATATTCTCTAGTAAAGCTTAAAACTGCACTAAGATTTTTAGGACAATGACATTATAGACACTCACTTTATTTAACAATGGATCAATAAAACTATTGTATATATTCAGTTTTCATCTAAAACTTTTTCTGAACCTTATGAGTGGAATGAAAGTCTATGTGTTTATATGTATATGTGTCCTGTAAACTATATTCATTGGATTTATTAATTACATCCTATTATCCAAATAAACCACATTAGTCATAAAAAAATTAAAAATTTTTCTGTATATTAAAGGAGTTCTAAAGATGCTGAGAAAATGAGTGAGAAAGAGAATGAGAATGAGAGGAAATATTAGTCACTAATCTGACCATTGTGTCTTTCAGAATTTCATTTTGGGGAGTATTCCATCTCTTCTAGGGCACTTCCCTTGCAGTATTTTATTCCATAGGATTCTACCTTTCAATTTTGGTTTCCCCAAATCTAATGCATATGTCTAACTCTGCCTCCAATTTTTTTCTTCCCTCACAAACTCTAGGAGGAAGTTGTTCATGCCCACCCTCCCTTCCAGTGTTTCTATCATTTGCACTCTAGCAACTAGTTTCTCTCTATTAGAGAGAATCTGATACAGAGTAGAATTTCCCATATTTCCCATATAGGCTTACAGTTTTTGAAGGATGAAATTATCATTTAGAGAAGCCAAAGAGTTATTAGCAATTCTGCTTCTTGGCAGAGAGATCTTCAACAGATGTCTACATAACTGAAGCTTTCCATCACTACTGTATCAGAGCATTGAAAGTTTAAGTGGCTTGCTCAGGATAGATCTCCCAGACTGAAGTGTCAAAGAAAGAAATCAAAATCATGTACCTGGACCATTGAGGATGGGTGCTACTATGCTACATTGTCTCAAAAGTTTGTTTTTAGTTTGGAAATTTGAGTTGTAAGTTATAAAACAATAACAAGAATAACAAAAACAACAAAATAAATACATGCCTCTAGTTTGGAAAAAAGTTATTGGATGAGGGCATTAACAGACAAAAAAGGAACACCTCTACTTATTTTTTGGATATCAGGCCAACAACTGATAGAGGGCATTTTGAAAAAAGGAAGTAGAATGTTAAATACTTATTGGTAAATTACTTTCACAATCACTCACATTTCCTTCTGATCAGATGATAATCTCAATAATGGTCAATTTTAATTTTACCCTGAATTCTAGTTAATTTTCTTCATTTAATTACCACTTGAAAACAGCATAAAAAGTAAATATTTAGAAATCAAATATACTAGATTTGTAAAAGAGTGAATGTAGCATATTAGAAGGGATAGCATTATTAAAAGGATCAGCTCCTTGATTTCACAGATAAGGGAATGATATACAATGAATTAACTGATATGATAATAACAATGATCAGAAAAACAATCACAACAACAATAACAACTGGAATTTCATCATTAATGCTTGCAAAGCGCTTTATAAATATATCATTTGATCCTCACAACACTGATATGTAGATGCTATTACTATCTCAGACTTAAAGAAGAGGAAACTCAAGTTTATAGATGTAGGAATAAACCTCTGAATCCAGATTTGAACTTGATTTTTTTCTACTCCATGACCAATACTATTAATACACTGCCTTGCTCAGGAGCACTTCTTCAATATGAAAGAAAGATAATGTCCAGCCTTATTTCTCTGCCAACATAAGCTCTCCTTGTAATTGCCACTTGAGTTCTCCCTGCTGCCCCCCTGTTTCAGTGAAAATCAAATACTATATTTCACTCTTCTCTAAAATGGGCCCATTGTAAAAAGCCCATGAGTGAATCTAAAATAAAATTGGTATTGACTGGATCACTGAGATTCTTACAAACATTTTCAGAGACTTGGAACTAATTTGAATGGTTTATGTTTAAAGATACATGAATGGCTGAAGAGGAATTTGAATCAGCATCTTTTTGATTATGTATCTGGCATCCTATTCATTTTTTCCACATTTCTTTTCTTACAATTAGAAGATTAAATAAATGCATGAAAATCACTACTTATCTAAACCAGAAAACAAAACAAATAGATCCATAAGTTATTGAGATAAAACAGGATTCCTGAGAAGCATGTATAATATATGGGTAGCATCTAGTCTTAATCCCTAAACAGAAGAAAACAGCTGTGGTGGTAGACACTAGCACTGTCTGAGGAAGGAACTAAAGTGGGAGGCTGACACAATAAAAGACAAAGGAGACCACAGTACACAAAGAGCCTGTTGGCATCTGCCACCAAAACAAAAGAAAACTGATTTAGTAATCTGGGGTAAAAACAAATGTTAGTTTTCTTTGTTCCCTTCTGTTCTTGAGCTATTGGTAGATGATGGCTTCATTTGATTAGCATTCACAAATCAGAAATAATACCAACATCTCAATTAGAAGCAGATCACCCAGAGCAACAATTTGGAAACTAAATGAGCTGCAATAATTAACAAGAATTCATTTAAATAGGAAAGGGTCATGGACAAGATTTTTTTTTTTTTAAACAGCTTTACCTCAGGATGGCGTCCAATTTCAATGTAGGTGCAAATTGGATGAAAAGCCCCTGTTCCACAGGCATACAAGTGAGTTTGGTTATAAGCCTTAAGCACCTTGATGAAATTAGCACATTCTTTCTGTAAGAAAAAAAATATATAATAAAATAAAACAGTGAATTTAGTTTGACCAATGTATCCTTTAGTATGTCGAGTATGCTAAGAGGAGGAACAGATTTTTTTCATTTGAGGCCTTTTCACAACATTTCTAAGGCTTGTTCATTATTCAGCAGCCCATGACTATTTTAACCCAAGGGCTAATTGTTCTGCACGCAAGGGTGCATAACTTCAAAATATGCACTTCTTTTCAACACAAAAGAAAGTTACTCCTCCAATTTCTAACCCTTTTTCTTTGCCAAGTTGTGCCCTCCCTTGTCCTGGGTACTTAATTTCTTACCTTTGAATATAAGAAAAGCTAAGTCCTATGCATTTCATTTTCTATTTAAAGTTGTTTAGAGGACATGAATTTGAAAAAGGACTGACTTTGAATGGATATTACCCTAAAAAGCTCATCTAAACATCCCTAGAGACCAATGACTTTTTTTTTTTAATCATACTATCAAAACTGATGTTTTCAGTTATTTTAATTTAATTTTACTTCTGGTTTATTTGAAAAGGAATGTAAGAAAGTGATAACAGATAATCAAAAATTTCAACTGGCTTCCCCATGAATTTCATTACTAATGAAAAAAATCATTTCCTATACTGAAAATATAGTAGACATGTTAAAAGGGAAGCTTTTGATGACTATTCTTAAACTTTAAAAAGTATAAAGAAAATATAAATCTTACATAAAAATAAAAATAGGAATGTATTATTACTCATCACTAGAGATTTATTCAATTGAGGTATATCTAAGTAGGTTGTACTGTATTAGGTGCAGTGTGATTTTTTTTTAAACACATAGTTCCTTCCCCTCCTCCAAATATTACCTCATTTTCAAAGAAGATTTTTTTTTATCAAAGATTTTAGTGTTGGGATTTTTTATACTGTGAAGATCTTTAAGGAAATGTCTCCAGAGATGATGGATGGGAATGTGAGGGGTAAGGGAGCTATTCAATCAAAACTTTTTAATATACACTGAGGTAAATTCCACAACAGAAAATGTTTTTCATCATACAAATAAAAATGCTCTCCTTAGTTGAAGAAACACTAGAGGAGAAACCTAAAAATATTAAAAACTTATTTTTATTGGTAAAGTAATCCATAGCAGGAAAAAAGCTATTTCTTATATTTTAATAAATAAATCTATATTGACGCTATAAAAACCAACTACCATAATAACTTCAATAAGCTGTTATGGTCCACTGCCCACATACTACAAATTTTAAAAATTAGTTACATATAAGATACAATGTGTTATGAGTTATGTTATTGAACACATAACATGCCTTTTTAAAGTTTTCCAATTGGGTTACCATAAAACTTTAGCCAAAGATCATTTTTTATTTTTCCAAATATTTCCCAACCAGACTTAATTTATTTCACTGGACAAAGAGAAGTAGGAAAAAACAAATAGGTAAGTAAAATAATACAGGTAAAAGTTAGAATGCAATACAACTAAAATTGGCCAATATTAGGGAAGAAATGTTTTATTCTACTTGTATACTCAAAGAAGTCATATACACATTCATCATTACATTCATCCTGTAATGAGAAAAGCTTAATGATTGAGATTTTTTTTTTGGTATAACTTTCTACCTGAACTTTATGAATACACATGTATTCTATATTTGCACCTGAAAAATTTGGCCTTACCTCTATTACCCTCAGGAAATGAGAATCAGAAAGCCAAAAATGAATTTTAAAATTCACAAATCAATCTGAACTGAATATATCTGTATTGTGTCTTTGAGAATCTAATTTTTCTAGGGGAATTATCAGGTGTCTTTTGCAAATGTGCTTCCAAAGATAAGTTATATCTTTAAGTCCAAAGTTTTAGGACCTCATATTCTACTCAAAACAAATCTTTGCTACTTTTAAGAGTAACCACAGAGATAGTTAATTATTTAAAAATTGTTTTAAGACAGACCTTTACATTCATTTAAAAAATTTTTGGTCTAATCAGATATTATGAAATATTAAATTGAATTCAAGAATTAATATCTTAATTCCCTTAAGAAACTTTAATTTGAAAGAACTGTGTTTGTTTCATGATGAACAGACACATCCTCACATATAATTATTATATAGACAATTTTTTTAAGGGTTGCTATTTTCTTTCCTCCCCATTTGGTCTCCTTGATGTCCTAAAAATGTTCTGTGATCAGAACATGGAGCAGATTGGGAAAATTAGAATATCTTATTAATGAAGGAAAAGCATATTCTATATATGCTAATACTGAGCATTTTGTATGTTATTGTGCTATATTCACAGGATTATTTGTATTTGAAAAAAATTCTGACTAGATTATTAGATTAAAGATTTAGATTCATATGATTATCACAAATAAATAAATAATTCATGGTAAAATCAGAAGCATTAGCAAAGGATAGATATGTATATATTTACATGGAATCTTTCAAATCGCATATGTAGGCAATTGTTCACATTAACTTGAATAAAGATAATCTGAAATATTCAATTAATTATTATAATGACTAATATTTTTATAGTTCCTATTATATGCCAGACATTATGATACACACTTTGCAAACATTATCTTGAAATAACCTTGGGATGTGGGTGCTATTATTATAATATCCATTTTGGGGTTGAGGAAACGGAGGCAGTAGTAGTTAAGGAATTCCCAGGGACATACCACTAGTAAATGTGTGAGATCAATTTTGGACTCATGTCTTCATGATTCCAGGCCTGGCATTCACTATGAGGCATCTATCTACCCCATATTTGCTGATTGCTATAAATTTACAAATTCCAGATTGACTGAGGACTTATATGAGAGTTTGGTGTAAGAAGTAAAAAAAACAACTTCATAGCCACAAAATCCTGGGTTCAAGTTCTGCATCTAATATATACTTGTCACATTACCCTAAATCATTTAACCAAGGTTCTAGACAGCAGAAAAGGCTCCAACCTGCAATAGTAGAAACAGATTCCTCAGCTCAGAGTTCCAATGAAAACACTGGCCCAGTTCTTATCTCATTTCCTCATGTTAACAACAACAATCAAAAAAATCACTTCCTATATACAAATTTCTATGCTATGCATTCCTTCTGTGTGTAGATGTTGGAGTGGAAGATGTACAAACAATACCTTGTAAGTCACACAATCTAGTGATTGTGGATTTAATACCGCACATAGTTTACACAGTACATGCTACTATCAAAATAGGCTGCATTTTGTTGATTTAATAAATCTTAATATGAAATACAATGGAACTATCAATTTTAAAAAAGGAAGGGCTTTCATTTACTTTATTTTTAGACTAATCTGAAATGTACCTAATTTCATAGCAAAAGTAAAAATTAAATAAATTAGACCAAATTCGTTTGAAGCCCCCAATTTTCTAGTTCATTTGCAACCCTGGGGCAAAATAAAGAAATTGGGAAATGGAGGGATTAGATTCTGATATATATTTGACAGGTGGCATAAATTTTACCACTATACTTAAGAAGTTGAAATAAGTATTCATGGTTACAGTTATGAAATTTTTAGTTGATTCCTCCCCCTCATTTATAACAACAATGTTAAGGGTTTGTGGATTATTTTAGTATTCTGTTGTTATGGGTTACACCTTTACCATTTTTCAGGGCCTCAATTTGCCCTCTTTAAAATGTATTTCTACCTATTCACATTCCCAAGAGTTCTGAGGGGCTTTTAATTATTATCTGGAAAAACCTTATATTTTCTGCAAATGAAGAGATGCCCCCATACACACACAGAGAGAAAGAGAAAGTATGATAATTTTTATGACTTTCTATCATATCTTCTATAGGTGAACTACTATAAAAAGATGTCTAGACACTCCTGAGACTTGTGGGGGATAGGGGAAATAGCATCTACACTCACCTTTAGCTGTGAAACTTGGCAAACAATCCTAATGTGGATGCTGATGATTGAATGTATCAGTTCTACATTGCAGCTAAACCCACCCTATTGGCCCATAGCCTGGAATGAGTTAGTTTATCACTCAACTGTGCTCTCCTAGCTGGCAGTAGGTTGTGTTTTTTGCCATGCCCCAAGGCTAACTGGATATTGCTTTAAATGTGAAGGACCATGCAATTAGAACAGAGAGAAAGAGGGAAAAAATGAGCTCCAAGTATAAGATACTTGAAGGGAAACAAAAGAATTAAATGAAAATTTCTATATGGGCTTAAAATAGCAGATAGGAGAATGCATCAACAGCCACTCCAGGAGGAGGAAAGGAATTAAATTAACTGCTTCTATAAAAGAGCCAGGATTTTAAAAGAACTATTGTTGGTATTCTTTTTTTTTTTTTTTGGTGTGTGTGTGTGTGGGGGGGATGCGGTTAAGCTAGATTTTACATAAATGGTTTTCAGTCCTGTCATTCATTTGATTTAGAGAAAAAAAATCCCATGTTAATGCTGCCAAGGTTTTGTTAGTTCCTAAACAGGATATTCAGTTTTGTTTGGAATCAGCTTGAATATTTCCTAAGGAGAAGAGAGTGAGTGTGGCATAGGAAGGAAATACATTTCACACATTTCTGCTCCAAGGAGGCAGAAGAAAAGATTTTGTGACCTTTGCTTGAACTAAGGCATTTCTGAAAACTTTAAACTGTTATGTACTTTTTGGCACCACATCGTGCTTTGACTCACCACCAGAAGGTTTTTACAGGGTGAAGGAAGAGAACAATCAAATCAGATTGAAAACATCCCCCCCCCCAACCTTTATCCTTTTTCTGTTATATGTGGTCAAGGTTATCAACATGATTTGGTTTGCTTAGAGCTAATCAAACATATCTGCTCCTGTGATGATGTATGAAGTATCTTCTAATACAAATATATAACAAATATTTAACCAAGCCCTGAAAAACTGCCCTCAAGAGATTAACTGCAATAAATTAGCCTAAACAAAGTCTATGCCTGATAATCAATGTATCATCTTTATTGACAAAATATTTACATTTATTTGTAAGAGTTTTCAGTGTTTGTAGATCAAATAGGTAGAGGAAATATGGAGAAAATGATTAGCCTCCAAAAATTAGGGGAAAAAACCATACCGAAAATCCCTTAAGAGTCAAATGCACAATGATTCAAAAACAAATATTGCAGCTATGTAATACTGATTAGATTGTGTTAGTCAGACTTTTCCTGGACAGTTCCTAAAATAAAGTCCATCCATCTGTCAAAACAACTGATCCATGTATGAAAGTTAAAACAGTTGAGGTGTTTTTAATAAGTTTCCACTAACTGCACCCACAATAAAAGCATAGGATTTACAAACAGGTTCATCAGCTATTGAGAAAATCCCTTTATGTTTTAAGTAAGAAATCAGAGGACTTCCCTTTTCATATGACTGATGTAGTAAAATCTTTTCCCTTTTCCAAATGACTTATATGGTATTAAAATATATTACAATACAAATAAGCTCAAAATGAATGGACAGAATTGAGCATTGCCTCAGGTCAGTGAGCATTCATTTAGAATAAAAAGAGATTTGTCTCCATTCCTTCTGTGAGTTAGATGGAACAATTTTAAGGTATCATCTAACAGCTGGGAAAGCAAAGGAAACATTTTCCTATCATGCTGGGTGGATATATTTATGTATGAAATTCCATTAATAAACTTAATTTCTGAAGTTAATCTGTTGACGTTCTTTTCCTCTGGTCAATTTATTTGGCAAGCTAGTGGAATCTGAGGATCCTAGTGCCAGAGCAATAATCCTGGAGATTGTTGCTGTCACTCACTTTATCCTTTACTCTATTTAAGATGTCTCACATTTATCTAACAGGGCTCTCTCTCTCTCTCTCTCTCTCTCTCTCTCTCTCTCTCTCTCTCTCTCTCTCTCTCTCTCATATACACATACACACACACACACACACACACACACACACATCTCTCTGTCTCTGTCTCTGTTTCTCTCCCTATCTCTCTTTTTTAACCATTATGTTATTCTAACTGTTATCATTCCTCAAAAAAAGGTCAGAGTCACTTTTGAGATGCTACAGATTTCAGTCATGTATGGCAAAACTGATATGTGATATGAACATTACTATTGTAAATTTAGTTGGTCAATTTTGAATATATATTATTCAAATAATGTTGAGTTTGAGAACTGGATTTTTGTTTCCTTTGAGTTTATAAAATATAAGTAAACTATACCATCCATTAAAATATACCTTTGCATGTTTTACAATCTATCTTGGATTGCTTTATTGCTTACCACAATCACTGATCATATAATAAAATCAATGTAGTTTTCTACTTTATTATCATCATTCCTATGTTTTGTAGAAATATAAAACTATATGATTAAACTGATGATTATATTCATACTTGTTTTAAATCACAAAGTTTAAAAATCAATCTCTATTGGTACCTTTTAAATTATGTAGTATAAGTACTGAAGGCCATATCTACACAAGATTGTAAGGTCAACTGTTCTAACTGCTCATTCAATTAAATGACATGTTGGACTGAATGTCATTCTCTCACTGAACTGTTTTATTGTTTTACTGAACTGGGTGACTAGACTAATTGTTTTGAAATCATGTTTTCACAGTCAAAGATTGCATAAATATTTTTCTTTAGATTTACAACATTCAAACTTCACCAAGAGAAAAAATACACTTTGGCAAGATAGGCATGACAGATGATGCTACAACACTGGTGATAACCACCAAATTAGATTTCCTTCAGCTGTTAAAAGGGTCCTGGGAAGTTTCAGGATGAAGTTGCTGATGGACTAGAAAAGCTGATAAGGACCATCAGCAGCCTAACACATCTTTTTAACTCTAACTATCATTCAAATTCAATGTTCACTGCTTCTGAACCATCTATGACCCATTCAGTAATTTTCCATAATATTTTTAAAAGATATGGCTTTAAAGGGTTTGTTTTGGGTATATTAGTAAATTGACTAGACCTTCTAGGGAAACTATAGGAAAAACATGAAAATGAATATATACAATGTGAAACTATGAATGGATAGCAATCTATACCAATAGAAGCAGTATCCATTGAAATGAGATCTATGGAAACATGGTTTTCTCACTCTAATTTGTAAATAGCTAATTGAAAAACAAACAGAGATACTGATTTATATAAGATGTTACAAAACATTACTATACCTTAATGTAAAACCAACAGAAGTTAGCTATTAACTATTCAAAGACATATTTTCTTATAGAATATTATATGGCTTTCAATTGTTAGAGGTTTTTTTGTGACATTGTCATTAACAAGAGGACCTCAGAAAAGGACTAAGATGAGTATCAGCAATAAGTTTAACCCTAAAACTTATTCTTTCTTCTTAAAACCTTTAAATATATGAAAATTGAAATGAAAAGACAAAGTAATATAATGAAAATGATATTAGATACACATTCAAAAGAGCAAGGATTAAAGTCTATATACTGACTTAGCAAAGTGACTAGCACATATTAGGTGCTTAATAAATATTTATGATTGAATAATTGATTATTATTTTATAATCTTGAGTAAGACCTTTCTCTGGGACTTGATTTCTGCATCTACAAATTGAGGGAGTTGGCCTATAATACATGATGTCAAAGGTTCATTCCAATCCTAAATTCTATGTATATAAATGATCACATGGAATCTCAAAGAACAGATAAGATACATTTATAGATGAGCCAAAAATTAAAAAATCAAATTTCAGGGAATAGCTTTATTCTTTAAAAACAAACAAACACAAATAGCCCTTCCCTTATTTCTATCTGATGCAGAGAAACAGACAAAATTCTTTGGTCAGAGCACTAAGAGATATACCATTATAAAAAGGCTTATAAAATGTCTCACATTTTCTAGAAACAAAGTTGAATGAAAACTTTTGAATCACTTTGATTCTAAAACTAGACTTCTTTACTCAGGTGACTCAGAACATTTAAGGCAAAAAGAAGATCCTTAGAGATCCTCAATCTAAAATCCTCTACTGCAAATAACTTCACAATTTCTGAAAAGTCATTTTGAGGTTGCTTTTTTAAAGTGTTTTTTTGGAGCTGGAAAGATGCCTTCAAATCTAATTTTAATACCCTTCCTTCCCCTCCTATTTATTAATTCATCTCTGTTTTGTTCTGAATTCAACACATAATTTACTTCAAGACAGCTTAAATACTAATCATTTCCTCAATGTTAATACAAAGATATAGTGCATGAACAAACCAAACTACTAGTAATCCAAGACCTATGACCAAGAGAACAGGGAAGGACTTCAAGGAAAGTGTTGCCAAGGACAGAGCTATCGCTAACTTTAACATAAAGTCTTCCTAACCTAGGGCTCTAATGTTTTCTCTGTCTAATACCTCAAGCAATCTGCTGTATAGCCTGATATACAAAATACTAAGGAATATGGCTCTTTCAGGGAACCATACTACAATACTATTAAAAATAGGTTTCATCTGGTTTTCTTGTTGTACTTAACAGTGTAAAAGTATACTTGAAACAACATGTTAAGTAGGTGGATTTGATGAGATAATGATTCTCTAGTTTACATATATACTTAGTACATATAATGTAATGGTTGTCTAGTTTACACATACTCAGTATACTGTAATGATGTAATTGTAATAGGGTATTTAAACTGGGGACAAAGACTGAGGGGGAGATTGGTTGAGACTGGCAGACTGGCAGACTGCTAGAGGAGACTGGGGACAGTCAGTCAGACTGTGAATCAGACTACTGGAGGAGACTGTGGGTCAGACTTCTGGAGCAGACTAAGAGACACTATGAAGGACACAAACTGTGTAAGAGACAAGTGAAGACTTTGGACTCTATTCTTGTCCATTCTGGTGGTGTCTATCTTGATGAGACCAAGGCCCTTCTAGAAGACCTCCAGAAAGCTAACTTGGACATTACATAACAGTTAACAAATCAATAAGCTCTGTAGCCACAAAATAAAGGGTTTTTTGTTTGTTTTTATGAATTTATGAATGCCAAACTATGAATTATCCTTAAAGAATATTTTCCTTCCTTTTTAAAAAAAATTTCTCTTTTTTATTAATTTCTTTATTTTGATGGTTATACATGTACATTATTTTTAAAAAAATATATATTTCTTCATGAATCATGTTGGGAGAGAAAAATTGGAACAAAAGAATAAAAACCTCCAACCCCTCCCCTCCACCCAAAAATGAACTAAAAGACTTCTTCTTAACTTGGAGTCTCATCCTTTTTATTTTTTTATTTTATTTTATTTTATTTTTATTTTACCTTTGGCAATGACAGAGATTAAAAACATTAAATACTCTTCCCCACCCCCCAGTTATTCCACAGTCAAAAGCACATGTTAATGCACCTGGGCACAGTAGAAATCACTCTCTTTTTAATGAAGTGCCCCTTCTATTCTAATTTCTATTAACAGTCACCAAAGCCAAAAATATTCCAGGAATAGCTGAGCCCAAAGTGAAAGTAAATCTACCAAGTGTTGAAAGGACCCAGCAGACTGCTAAGATATAGGATATAGTTGCTAAGTAACTTAAGGACAATAAACAAATATATAAAGATGTACTATGAAGTTATTTTTTCATTATTTTAAAATAGAAAACTAATTTTTAAAAATCCCCCACCAAATTAAAGCTTTATCAATGGAAAACTGGTATGTTTATAAGCATTCAAATGGAAGGTGCCAAGAATCCCACTCTTTTCTTCCTTTTCTCCATTTACCTCTCTCTCTTTCAATACTCTAATCAAAATCCAGTTCTCTCGTGTGGAATAGAAATATGCTGAACATAGTTAACATGATGTGGTTATGAAGAGAAGGTCTTAACAGAAACAAAAGGAAGCATTAGGTAAATGTGCTCCAATTCTCGAGTCAAGAAATAAAAAATGAAAAGTTTAATTCTCTAGGCATACATTTATTACATCTTGTTCATAGGAGCACCTATATGTAGGTATGTATAATATGTATATTATATGTATACTGTATGTATAATAATTCTATTATAACCTTAGAAATTATTATTCTGGATAGAATTAAAATTTGGAGCCAATAATTTTGTCATTTGGTCTTCCTTTGATGACTAAAAATGTAGATTCTTAACTATAGATGTTTTCATTTAAAAAGATGTCAAAGGAAGCACAAATGTTTTTGAAAAAGAATAAATGCAGAATCATAAGAAACATGACAAGTAACATCACTGATTTTTGGAAATAGACTGCCTTATCTGAAACTTACTCAGCTTGCACAAAGGCATCTGTTTACTGCCAAGGTGCTTAGACTAAGCACCAAAGTCTGAATTGCTTGTTTATGGATTTTCCAAGTAAAAGTAATACAGTTTGTTTAAATGGATAGAGAATGCTAGCCAGAAATGGATTAGATCAAATGGTTGGAGATGATATCATAACTTTATGAGGTTCTTTATGAGTCCAATTGTGAAGCCTCCTTTTGGGTTCTTGATGACTAAGTTCTTATAGTGTCAATGAAGGGTCCAATATGATGCCAGTGAATCATATCATCTCAGTTCATTATGTATGAAAGAAAAGATGTTTCTAAGCTAGTTATGGAGTGGCCCATAACCTGAGGATTGACAATTAAATGTTGAATTCTTTAGCCATTGTCACCCATGAGATGTCATGCATATATTCTTTAAACTAATTCCCACACTTAAGCTAGAGTCAGGATTTATCCAAGTTGGCTGTGAAAGTGGCAGAACCTTTGAATCAATATTCATATAAAATTGTGGAGATGAGCCAGTGAGTTACTAATTAATTGAAGGGACATTATCACTAAAATATAATTTATGTATGGACACAGATTCTTTTACATGCAATATGAACTGTGAGAGAATATCTTAAAAATAGTTTGGAATACAATTTATTTTTCAATCTTAAATCAATATTATTTATACACCCTATCATTGTGATATTATTTTGAAATATAGGACATGACAATTCAGCCTTTCAGAATCATATTTGGATCTTTTTTTAAAAAAAATACATAAATATTATATCTTATTGTGTATATCAGTGTTAGTATTTGAGGGTCTATAATACTTTCAAAGCAATGAAAAAGAAACCTTTAAGAGTGTTCCATTCTGATTTTTAAAATAAGGGAATGGTGATTTCCAGCCTTTTTGTATGGGGCCCCAAATTCATAGAGAGTGATTGAATCAATAGGAGGCAACAGGGTCAGCCCAGGATGAGGCCGGGTGTCAGCAGTGGCAAAGGCTAAACCTCAGGAAGTAGCTAGAGTTCAGAAATAGGGTTAATACTTGGCACTCTCTACTTTGCATCTTCTTAATCTTCAAAATGTGCCCTTGGTTTTGAACTCTGACCAGTAACCAACTCACTCTATTGCTTGCAGTGTCTGATAGTCACTCTGATAGCCTGCCCATTAGCTAGTCTTTACTTAGGATTTATGATAAGTTATTTAGTCTCTTCTCCCCTAGAAGACTTTTCTTAATTACCAAAAACTACATGGCCAGAGGAGATAGAAGTGTACCAATCTTAAAAGTGTAGTATAGAATTAGAACATTTAAATGCATTTAAAATAATGTTCTGGGAGTTTCATTTTTCTTCACTTAGGCTGGTAGTGGTAAGGCAGGATTATTGATACTTTGTTGCTATAGTCCAAAAAACACCTGAAGCTTGGTAGTTTATAACCAAAAGTCTAAAGCTTTTAAATGGTATATTTTGGCTAGAGATAAAATGTACCCATGGAAAATATGCATGAAATTGTAGTTTGTAACAATTATGAAACTAAGTTGTTGCTAAAAACACACTCTTTAAAGTATCAATAGCTGCAAAAAAATATTGAAAAGCCCAGTGCAAATTAAAGCTGTATATGTATGTTAGTATGAAATTGTTACTAAATACAAAGTTAGACAGTGTTGGGCCAAATTCTCTTCCCTGAGGAACTGTGCAAATTATAATTGAGATAGTGCCTACACATACACACTTGAAGACACACACACACACACACACACACAATATCTATATTTAGATTGAACCACATAAAAATTTCTGTCATGTAAACTGATCTAAAAAATGTGTCATTTTAATTTAAAATTTTTTTTCTTTTATAACACTGAATACTAATAAAGAAAAAATTCATTGTACCCCTCCACCATGAAAAATTAAATACTATTTAATTACTTTAATTCACAGTATTTAATATCTTATGATGGATTTTTGACTATGCAGTCTTAGCAAAAAATCAAAGTAAAACAAAATAGTAAACCCTTCTCCTTTCCCCCAAGATTTATAGTTCTTAGTCTTTTGGTTAAACTAACATGTTTAATCAAAATACATGATTTAAGGGATTTCCTGAAGGCACAAACACAAATATTTCATTTTCTCATTTTCCCATGGCACAACAAATTGAGATATAATTTTCAGTCTTATAAAGTCAGATATTTAATCATGCTTATTCATTATGAAAAGGTAACATCAACAGACATAAAAAAGCATTCACTTCTTTTAAATATGTTGAACAATAGGCCTTCTGATGTCATTTAATCACTACTAGTAAAGAAACATCTTTGTTAGGATAAAGAATTTCTTTATAGTAATTTGCTTGAATAAGTTATTTGTACTGGGAAACCTGTATGCAAATTCTTCAAGTGAAAGCAATTCTCAGTGCTAGTTTGTAAACTGAGTATCAGATACCTGATCTGTTTCAGTTACACTAGGAGGCAACCTACTTCCGAATGCTGGAGTTAAATTGCAATCCCTGTGCTCAGTTATGCATTTACTTTGTCATATGAAATAAATTGCTTTCACATTTTGCCTTCATATACTTCCATATTTTCCCCAAGCAAAAACCTTAAATACAATGAGAGGAAAGGAAGTAAACTAAATTTCTCTGGTCCAATTCTATGATTCTTCCTAAGGCAAGACTTCCATTGACTTTAATCAGTGACAATACTTGTATTTCTAGAGTGTTATCAAATGCTGGTAAAAGACATGAAATCAAGAAGCTGTGCAAAATAATATTTAGTCTTCTATTTGTGAGATCACATGTTAAATCTAGTATGCTCCATGAAAAGATGACAATTTCAAACAAGAGATGAAAAGGGTTTATATAATTCAGAAAAGTTTTAATTCTTGAGACAATCAGAATAGTGTGGCACAGTGATTCTCAAAATGTGGCCCCAGGCCACTAAGGACTCCAAAACATTTGGAGGCCCACAAGATCAAAAACATTTTCACAATAATATTAAAATGTTTTAATTTTTAATATAAATATCAGGAGATATAAGCAAACAAATGCTCTTGGGGTAAGGAATTGAATTGTTTTCAAGAATATTGGAATCCCAACCCTCCCAAAATATTTTAAAAACACACTAATATAGGGACTGGCAATTCAGTTTCAAACCTGAAATAACTGGATTCAAGTTCTGCATGTCTCATATATTGGAGATAGAATGCTAGACAAGCTATTTAGCTCAGAATTCTAGGCAATTCTCTAAGAAAGGAAGTTAAAGAGAAGGTGTTGGCCCATGTTGGTAGAGACATTTCATCTGGGAGTTCCTTGTATCAATGAAATCAAAGCTTGATCCCATTCCATAGTCAGAAAAAAAATACCAACATGTGATTACCTCTCAAAATTTCACATTTGGAAATAAATTATTTGACTTTTATGTTAATTCTGAGACGAATTAAACTTCTAGCCTAACAATATAAATGTATATATGCATCTTCAAATGTGCAATTCTGCTGCTTTGGTGAATTCTGCTGCTAAGCATTCAATGAAAATAATTATGGGTTTAGGGGGTGAAGTACTAGATTAGTATAACATTGAGAAGAAACAATTGCTGAAATGGGAAGAAAGAAGTCAAACTATTCTTCATTATTAAGAAAAGACCTAAAAGTTTAGGTTCTCATTAAAATATATCTGATCATAGAGATATTTTGAAAATATAGTTCATACTATTGCAATTTTGATTTTAACCACATTCAAAATATTACAAGTATAGTCATATAAATGGCATTTTATACCATTGAAGCTTATCTCACAAAAGGAATGGTTTCTCAGAGAAATAAAAGATGAGAATTCAGATTCATTCACTGAAAACAGATTTTTCTACTATTTTAGCATATGTCCATCTTTCATTTGTTAGTCAATCAACAAGCATTTATTAAGCATATGCTATGTGACAGGCACTAAACAGGAATAATAAAGTTAATCTACATATAATAATTTTAGGAATATCAAAGATCATAAGCACTGGGCAAATACCAAGTACCAGAGTTAAGCTTAATTATAAATGGGGATTTCTAACATCAGGCTACTGGAATTACATACAGAATCCCACCAACTAAACTATGTGATTGTATTTACAATTTATTAGTTGTCAAATCACTAAAGTCTTGAGTTAAAACAGACCTAATGGATAATTTATCTTAAAAAATCATAAAGTAGTGATTATATAGACAACTTGGTATCTATTGACTTATTTTTAAATATATATTTGTGTTGATTACATTTAAATATAATTATTTGTCATTTTGTTGAATTGATTAACTTTGTAATCAAATACATTTTATTTTATGCACTCAAAAGCCTTATTCTCAGAAGACTTTACCAGTGTGTTAAAAATATGATATACACACAAAAAGAGGAGGAAATCTGTTTATGCTTTAATACTTCTAAAAATCAATCAATCAATTAAAATTTGAGAATTTTAATTATTTTGCTAAACTTTTCATATTGCTCCGAATAAGTTTCGATGTAACTACTACTGGCTTTCCAAGTTCCTTCTGGAATTACTAAAATAAATTTATTAATTTTAATAGGTAAGAACAGTTCAAGCATTTTAAGATTACCAGAAGGCTCTCCCTATTTATCCCTATTTTTTTTTCTTTTATGTTAAATATTACCAGTTTCTTCAAACATTCTTTAGATGTTAAGCTTTAAATTCTGATCACAATCTTGCTTATACTCCTTTGCAAAAGAAAAAGTATCTTAGTCTTTTCCTTAAAATTCTGTTCCAAAGCTCAACACAATATACCAGGCAAAATCTAACTAGCATAAAATAGAGTGACTTGATGGCACTATTAGCATTTTCAGGGATCCCTTCTCTGGATAGTATCAAACCCAGGGGCTTGAATGCTTCACTAACATATAAGAGAGATAGGGCTTCTTTTATTCCCAGATGACTTGAAGAACAACCCCCAAAACTGCAGTACTTTATTCCACCAAGCCCTATGCATAAGTAGAAAAAGACCACTTTCCCTATGGTATCTACTCATCAATTTTTTTTAAGGAATTTTCTTTTCTTTTCTTTTCTCTTTTCTTTTTTTTCCCCCTTTCCTATTTCCTTTCCTCCTCCCTTTCCTCTTCCCATTTTCCACATCTGTAAAATGAACTGGAGAAGGAAGTGGGAAACCTCATCATATCTCTGCCAAGAAAATTCCAAATTGGGTCAAACATAACTGAAAAAAAACAAACAATTGAACAACAATAATATAAATATGCATTTTTATTATTTGTAGTTCCAGCATACCTATACTTTTCAGCTTTCAAATAATCACCTGAACATGTATGCACATAGTTCTTTACCTATAATGAAAAGAAGGAATACACTTGGGGAATTTTCAGAATCTTTCTTGAAAATAGTATGGCTGTCATTTATTTTGCTGTGTTTACCAAGATTTTTTTTTTAACCACACATGATTTCAATAGTCAGGGAACTACTCTTAGTGAGCAATTTTCTTTTCTGGGCCTTCTCAGCAATTTAAAATCTTAGATGTTTTCTTGTAGCATTGAAAAATTAAATCAATTGTCAAAGGTCACAGATAACATGTGTTAAAAATTGGGATATGAACTCAGGTTTTTATTCCTGACTGTGAGACCCTCATCCAGACAAGTGGTAACACTCAAATAGAAACAGGACCTCTAATCTGTATAGTATCTTGTGGGTCACATTCTAAGTCTTAAAATATGTTATCTATTTTATTTTATTTTTGTTTATTTTGTTAAATATTCTTCTAACTGCACTTAAGTTCCTACCCTATTCCATGCTGATTATTATGCATTCAAGTTATAATACTTTAAAATATCTTAGTTTCAATTAAAACAAACAAACAAACAAAAACCTATGAGTATATTCAGAAAGCTTCCATGACTAATGTGAAAAAGTTTGGCTTGATTGGGCTATGTTTTCAGCAGCCTCATAGCTAAAGCAAATTAGCCTCTCCCTTCCCTCCTTTTTTTTTTCCCCCTTAAGGAGAAATCTTTTGGTTCATAGTTAAAGTTACCTCTAGGACAGGGTGAAGGTCATGCCTTCAGAACAGCTGTTACACTGCACCTAGGCTATAAGTAGAAACCTTCAGGATTCCATATTGACAGCCCCTTGAGATCAATAATTAGAGATGTTAAAAATGAGAATTGTTATATAAGATATGGAAATATATCCTGGCAAGTTCTGGAAAGCACAGATACAAAATAATATCAAATATCTGAGCAGTGGAACAAACTGAGCTAATCGTTAAATCAAATATGTTCAAAATTTGACTTTAGTGCCTGTTACAAAATCCAGATCCTGTGGTAAATGCATGCATGGCTTGGTACATAGTATAGTTGGATCAAATCAACTATTCATTTTCTTTCTTTCTTTCATTTTTTTTTAATTTGAGAATGAGCAAATTCAGTCATGTGGGGGAGGGGTATGGCCTTTTACTTTTATGGTATGCTTTGCTTGAAATGTACAGATAAATAAATGCATTAGCACTTTATTTCAATTTCCTTTCATAGACAGGATCAAGACATTTCAGGAGCAATGCTTTCTCCTGGAAATGGAGCAAAGTGTTCCACAGCAATTCTTTTATTATTCATAAGAATGACAGGAAGATTGACTTTGAAAATCAGAATCAGCCAGAAATCTTCCCCAAATGGATTAGCACTATTGTTCTGTCCTCTTTGGCCAAAAGAAGCTGGATAAAAGGCAAGCCTTCTGCTAAAATGTAATGTTGCCCAGCAGGCTAGAGGCCATGGAGGGTCTAACTCCCCATGATCTACTTTCCTTCTGAGCAATAATTCAATAGAAAGTTCTACCCTGTGTGTTGGCAGGTAGATTTGACATAAAGATTGAGATCGCACAAAGTGAGGGGTAGTTCAGATGCCATCCTTCAAATGAATTTGAAGTATTTGATTCTGCTTTAACTGAAACCTTTTCAAAAAATAAGTATTAATAATAATAGCTATAATAAGTATTATTGCTATGTCAAATTTAGAATATCAGTATGTATTATTTTCTTTTAGTTTAGCTCCATGAAACCTGTACTGATTTTCAAAAAGTTCCCTTGACAAATATGGCTAAGCAGTCTGTTTTTTCAATCATTTAATCCTTCACACGTTATATCTGAAAATTACTTCACACTTTTGAAGGCATTTTCACACACATTATCCCACTTAATCCTCACAAAAATCTTGTGAAATAAGCAGTTCTTTTTATCCCAAAATTATAGAAGGGCAGCTGAAGCCCAAAGAGAATAATGATCTGTCTGAAATTCCTGCTTTCACTTGTGTTTCCAGAACTAGAACCCAAGTTCTAATTAGAAGTCTAATGTGCTTTTCACTATAGTAAATGTCTTCCCGAAGGTATCAAGATATATATTTTAAATTTGTATGTCAAAATAGTTCTCCCTTTTTATTCTAAATTAGGGTATTTATGTGGACCAGTGACTTGAAAAGTGGAATGTATCAGAAAAAAAAAAGAGTTCTAATCCAATCAATGAAATTTACCATCTCTACTGTAACCCATTTTTCTCATCTGCAAACTAAGGGAGTTGGATGAGATAGGCTCAGACTTCAGATCAATGATCCAATAATCACAAGTCTAATATATTTACTTTGAAATCATGATAAAACAAGATCAGACCATTTAACTTGGTAATTAAAAAGTATTTATTAAGCCATAATAGTTGCCTAGAAGGCAGTTTGTAAAGTTGATATTTTACAAATATTTTGTTCTGTAATCTCACATGGGGAATTTGCCTGTTGATTTGCTCATGTGCAGACTCTGTCAAAATCACCATCAATCAATCAATCAATATCAGATCCTTAGGACTTTTCTCTGCCCAACATCAGAAGCCAGGTATTTTTTTTTTTTTTTTCACTTCACCAAACAGATCGAAAGTAAGGAAAAGAAAAAGAGAGTAAGAATTTATATAGTGCCTACTTTATAACAGGTACAGTCCTGAGTTCTTTTTACAAATATTATCTCATTTGATCCTCACAACAGAACTTTGTGGTAGATGTAATCTTCATTTTTTCATTTGAGGAAACTGAAATAAATCACAGTTAAGTGACTTGCCCAAGATCATCCACTTAGTATCTCAGGCCTCATTTGAAGTCAAGACCATATGAATGCAGGTCCAGTGCTTTTGCATTGGACTAACTTCTAATTACTATGTACTAGCCTCTAACTGCTATGTACAAAGCATTGCTGTAGATACTGGGGCATAGCAATAAAAAACAGCAGTGATATAAGAAAATCCTCAATGAAAAAAACTTCCTCTACCCAAGAAGGTCAACAATTTCTCTTTTAGAGAAATATCTAAAGTAGTGAGAAGTAAAATTCAGGTTTACACAACTATTATATGTTAGAGGAAGAATTGGAAACCCAGATCCTCTTGCCTTTGTAATAGATAATCTATATTCTTCAAGATCTAATATGGAAATAACCAAGTAGATAACTTACAAAGCTATTACCATCTCAGAAAAGAGGGAGGAGAGGATTAAAGGAAGAGGGAAATAAAATTTAGAACTCAAAGCTTTGAAAAAGCCAGATATTAAAAAAATGTTTTAACATATAATTGGGAGAAATACGTTAAATTATTGATGAAAAATAAACAATAAAGACATAAAAAAGGAAAATAATGAGCCCATATCTAGCTTTTTCGACAAATCACTATTATTAAATATCTTTGAGCACATATTATGTGAAATCATGCTTTATCATTACTAATATTTGAATTAATCTCCTATGTCAATTTATTTATAATAAAATTTGCTATTCAAATAACAAAATATCTCAATCATAAAGACAGGCAGCACTGGGAGCATCCCTCACTCTACTTGATTCACTCATCAGTCAGTTCTTGGATAGGGAATTCTGGCTTGTAAGAGATGAACTGTCCTCAAATTCTCCAAGATTAAGTATTGAACATTCCCTTTTCCCTTAATTCAACTGAGGAAAATAAAGTAAGTTGGATTTTCTGAAGGCATTTTTCTAGATAAGGGGAAAAGTATAGTAAAACAAGCTGTAGAATATGAAAACAGAATTGATGAGTTACAGAGACTAGAAATATTCTTTCAAGATGTCTATAATTTAGATATATATTTTCTGGCATGACTTCTGAAAAGGCAACTCCCAGTCCCCCCATACAGAGACAGATAGACAGACAGACAGACAGACACACACACACACACACCTGATTTCAATCTTCTTTCACTTTTTCTCAGTCCAATTTTGTTCAGGCCAGAGTCCTAGAGTTATTAATCTTTGGTACAGGTTGATTTTCCACTTATTTGAAGCTTAGTTTCTTAAGTCCCTGTTCAAACTCAGTCTAGGAGTAATTTAGACTGGACTTTGTGGGACTTAACATGAAACTCTGCCTCCCTCCCTCAAAAAGATTCTCCTTTTAGAGTTTAGAATAGATTTATTTTCTTTTCTAGCTTCCAGTTTGGTTCCCTATCTCAGATCTTAGAACAAGTTCCTGTTTTTGGTATTTAAAATTCTTATTAGATGAAGGAAAGTAAAACACCATCCAGGATAGAGTTAGAGATTTACAATCCAGTAAACCAACTCCTATTATTTCCTTATATTTTGAAGTTGATGACTCATTAGCTCCTTCATAAGATAACAGATTTAAATGCTAAAGGGACTCTCCAGTCTACCTTCTCATATTACAGATAAAGTAATTGAGGCTGAAATCAGAAAAATGACCAGATGAGGATCATATCCATGGTCTGAGGATTTATTCAAATTCAAGTTTTCCAGATTCCAAGTCCAGGGGTATGTCCACTATATCACCTACTTAACCACTCAACTCACAATTTTATAAACATTTTAATTACAGATATCTTATACATAATAAAATAAATAATGATAGCTAGTATGTATGTTATACTTTAAGTTTTGCAAAGGGAATTGCATATATCATTTATTTTAACAACCCAAGGAGATAAGTACTATTATTATCCTCAATTTACAAGTGAAGAAACTGAGGCTTAAAGAATTTATGTGACTTGTTCATGGTCACACAGGTAGTAAAGTGTCTGTCTGCCTCACATGATCTTCAAGGCTATATGGGCTGCACCACAGAAATATTTCAGAGCCTCAGTGAAAGTGAGGCAAGGGATATTTTACCACAGCCTAATGAGCCTTAAATGGTAACTTCTCTAATATATAGTAATTTTGTTTGCAGTGATTTTTCCTCACAATGACCCAGTAAGAGTTACTCAGTCAAGAAATATTTATCAAGTACCTAGTATATGTGAGAACCTGAGTAATGCTGGGGATACAAGGAAATGCAAAAGACACCCCTAGTTCTTAATGAATTCACACTCTAATGAAAATAGAAGATATATTAATCTCACTTTACACATCAGGTAACTGACACTCTGAAATGGAATTTGAACCCAGAACATGCACCTATAATAATTGTTATTTCAACTACCCCATTCTACTTTTCCTAAAGCATGGTGGTAATGAAGGTTATGTTTGTCTATAGTTAGCCAGACATAAAGAAAATTTGCTATGAAGTCATGGAAACCATCCTAAACCTCAAACTAGATAACTTATAATATACAAATACAGAGACATGGGAATGACAAGGAATAATAACAGATGGTAGAAGAAGTTGACAATGGCTGGTGCACTTGACAACTATATATGTATGAACTTATTCATGAAATAAATTCATAAATATGATGTGACTAGATACTAATAAATCACATTTCCACAATAATCTCCTTATTTTATAGCCATACTTTATAGAATTACAAGGTTCACTCTACCTCTTTTTTTTTTTTTTTGAGAATAATATTCACAGTCATTAGAATTCAGGTGATAATAATACATAGAATTTATTTAGAGCTTTATGGTTTGTACAGTGTTTTACAGATATAACTTCATTTTATTCTTATAACAACACTGCAGAGCAAACATTACTACCCCTACTTAATAGATGATTAAACAGAGTTGCTAAGTATCTTGGAACAAATTTCAGGCATGATTTGCTTGTGGTTTCTGCTTAATATAAGTGATAGAAATGGGATTCAACTCAGTGATACTCCTAGTTCCAAGTACAATAGACATCACACAAGATCACAGGATTATATTGTATCAGGACTAGTATAGTTATACACACAAAATTCCACCATTAACCTAAAGTGTCAACATTTACATATCAAATATTCATTAAAGAACAGATTCAATAAAAGAGAAAAGAATAATGAAGAGAACATCACTAAAGTAAAAAAGAACTATCAGGGGACATAGAAAGTACATGGAGATAAAGGTTGAGGAGAAAGATTTACAGAAAATGAATATAAATATATCCTATGCTATTGTTTAAGCCTTATTGTTTGTCTTTGATACATGATAATCAAACATAGACTGGAAGTGAGATTAATTATACCTACAAAAGCTAAATAAATATAAGTTTGAATGGTTCCCTGAAAGATTAGGTCACATAATTCCCATAGTATTTCATGGTTCAATGCCTATGAATACTAATGAGTCAAATGTAATGAAACCTACTGAGATTTTATGTGTTTGACAGTCAAATGGGATCACAAATTTAGAACTGAGATTTGCCTTTCAAAGAGAAGTCATCTATTCCAAACTCTTCACTTGCAGCTAAGTTAAGGATCTGCTGGTGAATGTTTAACAAGCTGCTCTCCAGGGGGAAAAAGGCAATTCAACACACTTTTAACATTGCACATTTTCTTTTTTGCTTGCTTAAGTCTAGATAATCTAATCAACAAAACAATAAATCAAATTCTGATTTAAAGTCTGCTGATTCAAAAGTGTAAATACTCACATTGAAAATTTATGTGAGCATTTACAAACCATCAGTTTGAGAGCCAACTTGAGCCCCTGATATTAAGGTCATAGAGGGTAAGCTACTAGGTCAAAGTCAAAGAGTCAATATGTATTCAAAGCTGACAGTTGAGCCTAGAGCTCTTTACCTCAAACCCAGAGCTATTTCTTTTGTGAAAAATCATCTTATATATATTTGAAGGTAATGCTCTTTTTTCTGAAGCAAGACTGTTTTCAGTTTTTAGTTTGTGTCATTCAGCTTATAGAGTCATGACATAAATTTTCTTTTAATAAACACACACATTTTCTTCAAAGTTTCATATGGGAAGAATCAAAGCAGACCAGATTTTTAAGAATATTGAGACAAATGCCTTTAAATAAAGTCACATAGTCTTTTGATAATAGGCAAGAGGTAGGGTTCCTCCCAGCACAAAACATGCAACTCTATATTTGAACAGGTAGGTAGCACAATGGATAGACTGTCAGGCTCAGAGTTAAGAAAACTATCTTCTTGACTTCAAATCTGGCCTCAGACATTAGCTGGGTGACCCTCAGCACTTAACTCTATTGGCCCCTCTTTCCCCATGTATAAAAAAGTATGAGCTGGTGAAGGAAATGACTAAAGACTCCAATGTCTTTGCCAATAAAACTTCAAATGGGGTTACACAGAACCAAAAGATAACGTAACAACAATATTTGGAGTAGTTACTATTTGGGACATTGCAGAGTTGATAAAAACCATCATTTGCACATTCTCTGTCCATTCAAATACTAATGCATTTTATTTATACATATCCATATCCATGTGTGTGCATACACACATAATTTTGAGGCCAATATATGTACAAGCATGCATATGCTTATATGTGTATTTCCCCCTACCACCCCCCCAGGGTGATTTAATTGGTATGGAGAATTCCTATTATGAAAATCTCCATACAAATGCACATTTATTACTTATAGAATTATTTGGGGCCTTAATGTTAATTAACTTGCTCTTGATTACAAGTTTCTGAGACAGCATTTGACCCCCTGTCTTTTTTATTCCATAGCCAGACCTAATAACTACATTATACTCTATTTCATGTATATGTATATATATATATATATATATATGTTTATAGCTCTTTTACACATATACTGTCCATGGTTGTATTTTCCTCTATTAAAAAGGAAAAAATCTGAAGTTCATTCTCCAAGTGAAATCCATTCTTTTAAGTTTATCACCTAAATAAAATTAATATAGAGACAATGAAGCTGGTGTTTATCATTCAAAATAAAAAAATAATTAAAAATTTTAAAAATTAAAAAATTATCTAATCTAAAATATGCTAAGTATAGAATGATGCTTAATTCATTTTGTCAAACATATCAAAAATACTATTATTCTTTCTGTATGTGACTTTTATATACATGAATTATATACATCAATACAGATACAATAACATGAATATTCAGTATAATCAATTGTTTATTCAATACAATGCTTTTGTATCCTAAAGTGTCAAATAAAATTGAAATATTGAAGAATAGTCCATATGCATATATTAAGATTTATTTTACATATGCATCCATAGTTCTATTTATAAAAATGTTATCATTGATATTTCATATTTATAATATGTATGGAAAACTTTGTAAACTGATTTGTCAGCAGCTGTTTTAGCTAACATACAGATACACAGACACATACGGATATGTTTGTATATACATACATCTTCATAGTCATGCAACTTAAACATTCTCTGTGGCTAGACTATTCAAAATCAAAGAAAATTCAAGATCAAAGAAAATCAAAGAAAATTTCCAGAACTATAAATTACCTTTTAGGAGCATTACAAACACAGGTGTTCTTTAAGACAAAAGCCCTATCTATAACTCTATGTCTAATTTCCTGCATAGCAGATTCAGTTGTCATGATTCCTGTCAACCATGAAGACCAGTTGAGGTTAACTAGGTTGATTGGGTCTTCTGAGCTATTAACTAAAGATATTAAAAACAGTACTGTGAGACTATTCTACAAAGGTAGGATATAAGTATGTACTTTAGATATAAGTATGGGTATAACTATAACAAATGGCATTTTATAAATAAAATTTCTATTCTTTGTTTCCTTTATTTCTAATATGTAAATATTATACAGTTGTACCCTCTGATGATTTCTTATTGACAGTCCATATCCAAGCCCTTATAATTATCTTCACCACTTCCACAATTGAAAACAATTGAAACATTTGAAAGCTAAAAGTTATTATACCCAATTTTAAATTGCTTATTCAATTTCTAAAATAATTTTAAAAATTTGTTGCTTACCAAAATATCTTTTCCAGCCCACTTGCACTCGTCCCTTCGTGTATGAGAAACTGGCCAAGCAATCTAAAAGCAGAGAATAAAGATTACTTTTGGGCTGCTTACAAGGAAGTTTCATTTACGATCATAACTACAATTGCTCTAGACCAAGCTAGTGTAGCCAAGATCAGTACAGAATTAAAAGCAGACGTTCTGGATAGAATTATCCCTCTTTCTTAATGTTTTGAATTCCTATCAAGATATGTCCATTTAATTTAATTCAGATTTGTTAAAAATTGATTTTATTTTTTAGGAAAAGTGAACAATATGGATATATGAATGCACACAATCATTACTGCTACTCTTAATTTTGCAATTTCTTTCCCTTTCCCCAGAACTTCAGACATTATAATTGCTTATACTTCAATATATGAGAAATTTGATCACCCTGTTTTTTTATTTTATTCATAATTACCATTCAGTTAAAATTATGATTTGGCATGGTTTTGACTCCAGGCTGTTCTTTAGTCAAGTCACTTCATCACTATGAGCCTTGATTTCATTTCCTCTAGAATGAGGGTCCAGGACCAAACACTAAATCTGTTACCTCATCACTGAAATATCCAGTTCTTACTTTTGCTTCAAGATTCTGCAATATTTTTCATTATAGATAATCCCTTTACTAACATGAAGCATGACCTCTTCATAATTGGGCAGATATTCTTTAAGAATTTCTAAAGCCAAAAAACATCACATTGTAGTCAAATTCAAAATGAGTCCTCCAAGCACCTTATATTCAGTTTTGAAAACAGAAATTATAAGAATATCATCCTAATGTGCAATTTGTGATTTTAACATAATTTCAGAGTGGGAGAAATAAGTTGTGAATAAGGTGCTGAGAAACAAGGAGCTCTATCTGTGCTATAATTGTACTGTAGCCTTGACTATATTATTTGTTTTTTGATTTTCATCATTGTAGCTAGATATTCAAAGAATACCTACATAGTCACTACAAAGACAAAATAATGACTTAGCAAATTATCTCATGAAATCATAACTGTCCAAAAGTTGACCTGACAATTTGAAGACAGGTATAAATACATCAAATTGCAAAGCAATTTATACCAACATGTTGTTGAATGTTCTCATTCAACTTGTCATAAGACAAGTATAAAGAATTTCTTGTATAAGTTATTGAACCAGACCCATTTTTGCAATAATATAGGTTGCTATCAGGTAAGAAAAACTCCTTTTACTAATGTATGTCAGGACATTTTCTGTAATCTATAGCCCTAGAAAATTCTTGAGAACAATGAGAAGTGAAGTGACTTGCCTAGGATCAAATAACATATAGCAGAAGAAGGATTTGAGATTAGGGTTTCTTGGTTTCAAGAAGCCTTCATATTCTTCATAGACATGGCCTCTCATATCTAAAGTCAATTTACATAAAATAATTATTTATGATTCTAAATGAAGAAAAATGAAGATTTTAGAACATGATAGAGAAATATTTATATTAATTTTCTTACAAAGACACTTCTAGACTTAGTAAAATAAAATCTAGATTGATTATTACAAAGATTAAGTTTACATTGTTTATCCCAAAGTATAGCTTGCTAGACTGTTCTTTAGTTTATTCTAAAATCCTATCTTTGATTATATTTTGTTTTGCTTTTGAAATATTTTCAGTTGAATATTATAGTCATAACCCCAGCATTATGATCAGTTATAACAAAGCTTCATAAATTGTGGTTGTGCTTGTGATGGAGAGAATCATCTGCATCCAGAGAGAGGATTATGGGGACTAAGTGTGGATTATAGCATGGTATTTTAAACTTTTAGTTTTGCTTGTTGTTTGCTTGCTTGTTTTTTTTTTTCCCCCCTCTCATTTTTTCCCTCTTTGGTTTGATTTTTCTTTTGTAGCATGACAAAAATTGAAATACATTTAAAATAATTGCCCATGTTTAATCAATATTGAATTACTTGCTGTCTAGAGGAGAAGGGGTAAGAGGGGGATAGGAGGATGGAGGATGAATGTTGAAAACTATCTTTGCATGTATTTTTTTAAAAAAAAACGTTATAAAAATCAATTGTGGTCATGTAGCTAAATGCAGAGATTATGATTTATTATCAGTAAATGTTTGATTTGTATACCTATTTTATGTATCTATATTTGTATACCAACATATCCAGGGTAATGTAAAAATTTCTTGGGTGAAACGGAATCAGCAATTGAAAATTTAAGAAGTCCTTAGTTATATAATATCATCTGACATTTCTAAACAAATCATAGTCAGGCTTTATGTGAAGGCCACATTACATTCTTTTTTAATTCCTAAAAGTTTTTCAACAATTAGAAATAATTAACTCTTATGATCCCTGAATATTGTTCTGTAATTTTTGCTGAAATTAGGTTGAATAACTAGAGTAAGGGTAGTCATACAAAAAGTAATGATTTATTCTGATATAGATAAGAGTGTTTCCAATAGTTCGGTTAATTTAGATTATCTATACATTAAAACTAATTGTGACTATGACAGCACCTGGGCTGATGTCATTTAAAAAATTACACATGCAACACTCTAGCCCGGCAACAACAACAAAAATTCCACACATCCGCCACCTATTGGTTATACTTCATTCTCAAAATTGGAGCCATTTGGGTGGGGCCTTTCTTCTGAAACCATACAATGTCAGAGTTGGGGCCCTAGAAATAGACTTTAGGCATCATTTAATCAAATCCATTCTTTCTGTTTGTATACAAACAAAATTGAGACACAGAGAAATTACATGAGAATTATAACAGAAAGGGGACCTTGAGTCACAGGTTATGCAATGTCTATGGTATAGTTTGTTGTTGTTTAGTTGTTTCAATTGTGTCCCATTCTTTGGGACCCCATTTTGGGATTTTATTGGCAAAGATATTAGAATGGTTTGTCATTTCCTTTGTCAGCTCATTAAACAGATGAGGAAACTGAAACAAATGATTAAGTGACTTGCTTAGCATCACACAACTAGTAAATGTCTGGGGCCAGATTTGAACTCATTTATTTACATCCTCTATAATACTGCCTTCCAATCATCTTAGAGAACCCTATCTACTGTAAAACACTCATATTCATCTTCCTTTTTCCCTGCTCCTCTACCCCCTTACATTTTTTGAGAACATAGGTAAACACTCAGTATACTTATTTTCTCATAATCAATAGCTCTGTTCTCTAATGGACTTAATATCTCTGAGTAATGGACAAATACTCAGGAGAGGACTATAGAAATGGAGCTGGGTCACTTCCTATTTAAAATTTCCCATTTCATAATCATTAATAGAGGGAATGACATGAATGAATATGAATCTTCATGATGTATTCTCTACTACTTTCCCTTTCCAACATCTCCAACTTTTTCTGACAACCCCTCATCTCATCACTCAATCACTTCTCTTCCTATCTCTGTTTCTATTTTCTTTGCTATAAATACCCAGCAAAATGTGAGGGAATTAGAAGGACAAAGTATAATGAAACCAATTATTCAAAGCCAGACACTTAGTTAATGGTACTGCCTGGAAAATATGCATAAATAATAATTTATGACATGAGCAATTACAAATTTCTAGAATTCTTTGGGGGGAAAACACCTAATATGTCATGAATTAAGTGCAGCATGAATGTTGCTATGAATTTATAATAGTTGTCCTGCATAATCAAGCTGTTCAATTTTGCAATCATAGATTTAAAGTTGGAAAGGACTATAGAGGAGATGATCTTGTCCAATTCCCAAACCCTTCCAAGAGTTTTGCTCTTCTCACAAGGCTAATTGTCTTATAAATCTTTGTTGCAATGGCAACTGAAGTAGTGAATGAGTTCAATTAAACTCTTTGGAAAAAATGTGCATTTTTATTTATAATTTTAAAAAATTCTTACTAAGTTAAGTTTAGAAATATTTTTCTTTCATTCCTTTTGCTACCAAACTCAATATGTTCATTTCTTCATCCTTTTCAAACGTCTTGATCCTGATTTCTAATACAAATAGAACAACAATTTGGACTAAAAGCATTGAAATCCAGATAGAGAACAAAAGTCTACGAAATTGGGTTCAAACTTTGCCTCTAAAAGATACTTGTGAAATGATCCTGGGAAAGTTCTTTAACCCCTCAATCTATAAAATCATAGTCTGTTAAGAGACCTCTGAAGTCCTTTGTGGTTCTAAATCTAAATTCCTATAAACCCATGGAAATTGATAAGATTATTAAAAGGGGGGAGAGAGAGGGGGGGAAGAGGAGGGAGAGAGAGAGAGAGAGAGAGAGAGAGAGAGAGAGAGAGAGAGAGAAAGAAACAAGAAAAGAGAACACAGCACAGAATTCTGCAGGATAGTGGTTGGCAATTCAGCAAATACTAGGAATGATTAGGTTAGTGGCATATGACTTTATTATATAAATGATTAGAATAGTTTCCTGATTTGTCTGTCTTCATCTTGGTATTTGAACCCATTCTATGTACTACTCCCAGATTAAACTCCCTAAATCTAATTATATTTTTCATTCTCCCTATTATTTACTAAAAAAAAAAAAAATCCATATTTCTTAGGCTGTCATCAAGCCTCTTCAAATTCAGCATCCAAATCTAGTAATTCCAACTATAGAAATTATGAAACAACCATAATGAAACAAATAGCTTCTTCTCTTATGTTAAAGTATTTGTAATCTAATAAATGAAGAGGACGCAGGTTGTTATTTCTTTCCCCTCTTTCCCTGGATTACTTTATCAAGTGTACTTTTATATAACTGTTCTAAAGTCAGTATACTGATAAACCTTTTCTCTCCCCCTGTGTATTGCCACCAATTTCATTTTATTCCCAGGAAGCTTGAAAAAAAGCCTCATTCATATCCTTGTTGGGGAAAAGGGAGAATCTGATAATACAAAAGGGAGCCCTGACAATACAAAACAAAAAACAAGTATTTAGAAAAATGATATAAAAAATTATTTTTAAGGATTACATAATACATTCAATTATATAATCTCTTTTCCAACTCCTTATATCAATTTGCATAGCTAGTTTCTTTTGAAAAGCAGGGCAGTCCTCATAGAAACAAAAAAAATCTTGTATCGATATATTATACATTTTTTGGAATGACTATTAAATGTATAACTAGAGTCTTGACTGTAGAACATTAGAAATATTTAACTCTACCATATTCAGACTGCTCATCAGCTTTACTTTTCCATTTTCAGGGTAACAAATAAAACTATGCCAATCTCAGTTTTTAAAGGAGCAATTATCATGTTGAGGAAAAAACAAAGCAAATTGTCCTTCTGTTTAGGAATATTTACTACAGTATCAATAAGCAATCACAATATCAGGAGCCTTAAGTGAAAATCAGGTTTATTACAAGAGAAATGAATATGCATGTGGAATCCAAAGAGTTGAAGTCCTTATAGAAGTTTGTATATTTATGAGAGGAGGAAGAGAAAACAGGAAGGGGTGTGGCAAGGAAAGAAAAAAGTAGGGAAAAGTATAAAACCCTTCCTGAAGAGGAAGAACAAGGTGATGATAAAATCCCCATTCTTTTCCTTTGGGAACCTCTAGACTGTGACATAGAACAGTCTGCTTATCTGCAGAGGACGCCAGTTGCACAAGCATTTTCCCAACCTGGCATAAACAGGCTGGTGCCTGTCTTGCTATCCAAGGATTCACAGGAAATGCAGATTAGGGTTCAAACAACTAATTATATCAGCTGAGGGGCTTTGTTCTTGATACATAAAGCCCCCTGCATCTTCTGGGTCCAGGGTTTCAGGAAAATACAGCAACTAAGAAACAACAAATTGAAAGTGCCTTTAACAGTCTTTAATAATAGAAAGTGATTCAACATACATTTATTTGTTAAACCACTGGTCTTGAATTTTCCAGAATACAGTACTTGTATGAAGATAGGCCATGCTTTTAATTTTTGTGTGTGTGGAAGCTAGCACAATGCATTTTCTTCTGCACCTCCATCAGCACCACCAGGCAATATATTGTTGGCATACAGATCTTTGGGATGTCAACATCAAACTTCATGATTGAGTTAAACGTGTTGTCATGGAAAACACAAAATTCCATATCCAAAAATGATGGATGGAAGAGAATTTCTTACCCTCTCACTGCCAGTGACTATGACCTGACCCTCAAGAAGCTTGTAGATCTTTTCTAGAGTAAAACTAAATGTTAGAATTCAGCTTCTGCTCAAAATCTAAGGCAGAAACACATCACAACTTCTTTTTTTACATCACACACAATTTGCTGTTCTCTTATATCAGAGAAGTTATAATTTTCCTTATCATCTTTATGAGAGAGTCCTTTGGATAGTATGGGGATGAGAATAACTTTTATATGTGGGCACAGTATGGGTTATACCATTATAATATCACAGTTAACCCTAGAAATACATAAAGAAAACAGAGTCTGAATGGCAATATTCATGTCCAGAGGGCTGAAGACCTTGAGCTTCACATGTGAACATATGATATTCTTCTCCCACTCCCACTATTGGCTTTAGAGATCTATTTGGAGGGTGGTTTTTGTGAATAACACAGGTGATCATCTATAGTGGAGCTAACTTTAGAAAGTGTAGTTTCAGATCTCCTCCCATCTTGTCCTAATTGGTGATAATGATGCATTGAATGGATGACATCAAAGACATACTATTTTTTATGGCTCTGTGCTTTATCACCCATGTCACTATCTTTGAAAATCATGCCAACTATCACATTAGATGTTAGAGATATTCCAGAATGGAATGAAATGCAGCCTAAGGGTCAGTGTTTCTTACAAACCCAGGTTTAAATATTCTGGAGCCATTGTCAACAAGGACAGTGATACTGTCACAGATGAGAAACCTTAAATGGCAATTAGTTTAAATCCATAAGGGAGTAAGGAGATGGAAACAGAAATAGGAGTATTTCTGCTGAGTGTAAAAACTCTGATGCAGATGGCTATATTTCTTATCTCTCTTTCTAGAGTTTCAACTCCTTCCAAGGAGCTACGATATTTGGTCTATCTGAGCAACTTGAGGTTACGCACTATTTTTTGACTCTTTTGTATCCCCAGTGTCTGACTTATAGGAGGCTCTTAATAAATGCTTAATGATTGAGTTTTATCCCCTATAATATCTAATGCAGCAGTATACATACAATAAAAGTTTTTAGAAGTATCTAGGTCAATTCCACTGCTAGGATTAACAAAGATAGCTATGGCACAAGTCCTACTCTCAAGAAGGCTTGCAGTAAGGTATATAAAAGGCCAAATGCATACTTTACTATGACATGAAGGAGATAAATACAAAGGAATAAACTAAGAAAGATCTTTATGGTAAAAGGTATAGGAGGTATCTGATATCGATATAGAATAGATATACTAATTACCTACTGATTTCTTTCCTTTAACCAGTCTTCTGTCTAGTCAAAGCATGTGAACCTTATTAAGAATATATCAGTGCTTTGTCTATTCTAGATACTTAAGCCAATAATGGATACAATTCCATTAATTTTAGTCATAACATAAAAGGATCATAGTTGGGCCAACTCCACTCAGAAGAACCTTTCCAATTTCCATGACAACAGGCACAGTGTTCCAGGAAAGAAAGTTACTATTCCTCTGTTTTCATCCCTTCTGTTTCCTTATGCCCTATAGGAAAGCTCAACAAGAAAAGCCTAGATTGTCCTACAAGCCACTAAGAAAATACTTATCAAGTCAGGGTATGCTAATCTTGCTCCAAAGTTAAATTATTAATGAAAAGTCTCTTTTCTAATGTAAGGAGAAAAAAAAAAAGTTGGATAATCTTAATTTGAGTTTTCTATCCTATAATTTCTATTCTATATAATTTTCTATCTTATAATAATATATATGTATAATATAATAATATCGTAACAATAAAACGGCATAAAATCTGATTAGAAATATTAATTAAAATATTCAAAAAAGAGCTCTATAAATTTACAACTCATATTCACAACCACAACTTTGAAAAGTGGAAAACTTATTATATGAATTTTACAAATAAGAAAACTTTGGGTAAAGTTCAATGACTCCCTCAGGTTCACAAAACTAGGAGCAGTGTCTAATGTGGAATTTGAATTCAGACTCTTCTGACTCAATAACCTGAATCCATAGTCACTATATTTTCAAACAAATTATTTAAATACAAATGAAAAACAAAATAAGACCCAGAATAGATTTAAAGATAATTTACCTTTTAAAAACAGGATACAGCATAAAACTAAATAAAATGAAGAAAATATGTTATATGGCATAATCTGCCAACGCTGGATATTTATTTAAATTATTGCATGACAATTTTCTTAATTTGCAAGACAAATGTCTTAATTATTACATATACTTTACTTGGTGAAATCTGAATTAATTTTGGGGATCAATACACAAAATGCATTGCAGCTATGTTTCGTCCAAGAAGATTTTCTTTTAATGTGTTAATTCATTTGATTTGGTTTACAAATATATAAGATGGTTTTCTTGCAGAATAGAAGATACAAGATATTTATTTCTATCATCTGAGGAGGCTTAGAATCAGAAAGAAAGTTCAGAAGAAAAAAAAGTCCAGAATATTATTTATTATGTCTTTTAAAACACTTAACTATGTGAGAGAGAAAGAGAAAAAGAGAGAGAGATCATGCTACAATTTTTGTATGCTGATATGTAATAAATCAAATTTCTTTATGAACCAAATCAGTATATTGGTATTTGGGGAAGCTCTTTGCAAATGAAAAAGTAAATGTCCTTGTTGGAATATCTTCTTTTTTGAAAATGTACATCAGTTTTGAATTTAACTATACCGCTTTTATGAAAAGTAATGTTCTCCATAAAGAGTAAAAAGCTTTTACCAATCTGTCATCATTTTATTAGTATTCAATCTATTATGGTTTATGAGGAGCTAAGGCACACCATTTTAAAGCACTCAGAGTCAAGAAAGAAGCAAAATCAACACTCACATATTCAAACACTGAGGTGTATGCACTCTCAGAAATGTATTGTAATATGACCTTTTTTGTGAGGCTTTCTAAAAGTCACTTTTATGTTTTAGAGAACTAAAGTTGGAAATATTGACTGTTATAGAACAATTAACTTAAAGCACAGCTCATTCATTCACTTAATAGTGTCATTTTTCCTCTACTGTGTCAATTCTATCTAGTTTACCAAACTATAAGTCATGAAAGTGGAATGTGATATAAAATGAATGAGCCATCAAATGGAAATGCTGATGGGTTCTGCATGACAAAAATTGATTTTTTACTTTTCATTCAGATGTTTTCATGTCATTTTAACTTAGCCAAGCATAGTGGAACATTTTAGCCTTCAATAGTTGTTTAAAGTAGGATAGTAAAATTTTATATTACAAAATAGCTATTATATGTCATGTGAATATATATATGACACATACATATACATATAGGTATATGTATACATACATATGTATACATACATATAGGTAAATAGGTGACCCAGTAGATAGAACACTGGGCTTGGAATCTCATAGATTCATCTTCATGAATTCAAATCTGATTTCAGATAAGTACTCACTACAGGATCCTGGGCAGGTCATTTAACTCTGTTTGCCTCAGTTCCTTATGTAAAATGATCTTGAAAAGAACAATGCAAATCATTCCAGTATCTTTGTCAAGAAAACCCCAAAATAGAGTCACAACAAGTCAGACATATCTGAACAACAAAATATATGTATCCACATATATATGCATTAAAGCAAATGAATGAAGATCAGAATGGATAGAAGTTGCCAAGAAGCAAATTCAGACTTGATTTTTTTTTTTGCATTCAAAAATGCAATGGAATTATTTGGGGGATACCCATTTTGGCAGCCTTTAAGCAAAGAATGGCTGGCCAAATGTTAGCTATGTGGAGTTTCTTTGAGGAATAAATTGGTTTATTGATCTTGAAATTCCTTCTAAGTTGCAAATTCTGTGATACTATGATACCAAAAAGACACATAATTAAACCATATTAGATATTTTCTAAAATTCGAATTGAAATTTTTAATTATTCTATCTTAGTGACTTTATTTGTTCATATATTACAGTTCATATACTTCAGGAATGAAGATACCTTTTGAAAATCCTTGATATTAACCAGGTTGAATGAAAATATGTGATCCTTTGCTCCAACATACAGCCTACTCCGTTCCTCATCCAAAAGAAAAGTATGATAACTGGAGCTGTTTGTCAGGCCATTGAAAGTGATAACATTGTTGGATTCCAACATTTCTGTAAGGTAACAAAGCAGACATTTGTGTTAGTTTGATGACTTGAAGAAGCATAGATAAGATATTCCATAATTATCTAAACCTGGATATTGTGCTTGAGGTTATGCATGATAAAGGAACCACTTTCTTATATTTCATTAAAATAATAGTTTTACATTTATACTTAATAATTCTATTCTTATAGACCCCTAAATTGATAGAGAAGAAGCTTTATATATACAAATCCTGGGCAGAAACCTATGAGAATGCTATTGTAGTAACTTAACTGCCAAAGCTATTTTCCTGTTGTGTAGACTGACCATAGCACATTTTCCCCCTTCATTCCCCTTCTTCTCCTCTTTTCTTCTTCTTCTCTCAAAACACACATAAACACATTCCCCTTTTCTAGTAGGTTCCTATTACTTCAGACTCATAAATAAATTATTTTGTTTATTTTAACTTCACAATCTGACTCCTACCTTTCTAATTTTTTAAACACACTCTTCTCTTCCATTTACTCTATGTAATAAAGGTCTCCTTGCTACTTCCACACAATAACCTATAATATTTTATTGTTTATACCCTTTGTCTGAAATATTCTTTCAACCTCCAACTCTTAGAATGCCTAGCTTGCTTTTATATTGAGTTCCTAAATTCACCTTCTTCCAAGATTCCTATACACATCCCTAGGTTTTAATGCTACTTTCTCTAAAATTTCTCTCTCTTTTGGATTTATCTTAAAATTTCTGATTTATACATGTTAAATAATAAACTTCTTGAAAACAGACTTTTTTCTTTTTCTTCCCAATTATCTGATCCCTTTATATAGGGTAAATGGTTAGAAGTTAAATTAAGGATTAATTTAATTTTGATAGGCAAAATGACATGTCTTTCTGACTCCAAGAGAATTTTTTAAAATTATGAATCCCCCCAAAAATCAATAAGATGAAGATCATATACAATCAGAAACTAAGATAGAAAAGAAAATATTTCTTTCAGTAGAAATTAGTAGGAGTAGAAAACTATTTCATGAGAGGCATATTGAATAGCATACTAAATTTGGCATAAAGAGAGACCTGGGTTTGAATTCCCTTTTCTGTCACTTATGAATTATATGGCTAGGTGTAGTCCACTTAACCTTGAAAGATCTTCAATTTGTTTACATGTAACTTTGGGATAATAATAATTTTATTAATCCATCTCACAGAGCAATCATGGTACACAAACAAGTTCATTAAAAAGGATAAAATAAGTGCAAAACACTTTATTAATCTTAAAGCATCATATAGATTAGAACCATTTAGGTTCTTTAAATACAACAATCACTCTCCAACCAGAAACTATTCTTAGTTTAAGTCAAACTAATGAACCCTTAAATTCTTCAGAAATCAAAAGACAGTAACTGTTTCCCTGTAGCCCAAATGAAACAAACTCTGGTTTCCAGCTGGTTTCCATTGGTTTATAATTTTTCTTAATTTCCTCCCATCATTCTTTTCAATATGACTAGCTTCTCTCATTTTGCATTCTTTGCATCTGACATCCATTGTATAAATGTTTTCAATACTTGGTAGGTTGCTTTCCAAGATAAGCAAAAGAACTATATAAATACAACTATCACTCACTATTTTTAGAAACCCAGACTTAAATAATTAGAAAAACATTCATTGTTCATGAGTAGGATGAAGCATTATAATAAAAAATGGCAATATCATCTAAATAAATTTATTTCTTCAATGTTATAAGAATCAAACTACCAGAAAAAATAATGATAATGAAATTTTATATGGAAAAAAGGACAAGCATTTCAAGAAGAAAAAACAAATTAAAAATAAATGGGAATTGAGAGGGACTTATCAATACCAGATCCCAAACTACACAATAAAACAGTAATTATTAACACAATTTATTAAGAACAAATTAAGTATACAACAGAATCCTGGTATTCAGTAAACACAACGAAACCAGCTATGGTAAATACTCATTATTTCACAAAAAAAATGCTTAAAATACTGAATAGCAATATGGAAGAAATTATATTTATACTAACACCTCACATCTTGAATAAATATAAACTTCAAATTAGTATATGGACTAGAAATAAAAGTTCATATCTGAAACAAATGAAAGAAACATGGAAAAAATTAATTAGCTGATCTATGGAGAGGAAAGTCCATGATCAATCAAGAAACAGCTGTTACAGAAGAATAAAAATAAGTTTATCAAAGAAGATGGAATTGATAATTTTATTAAATGAATTAAAAAGGTTTTTCACAAGTAAATCTAATAAGCTAAGATTAAAAGGAAAATACAAAACCAGGAAAAACCTTTCTAGCAAGTTTCTCTGATAAAAGTCTCATTTTCAAGATAAATAAGAAACTGATTCAAAGTCTTAAGCATAAAAGCCATCCTAAATTAATAAATTGTGTATCGACATGAACAGCCAATTCTCAAAGAAAATTAGGCTGTCTATAATTATATAAAGAAAAATGTTCTGAATCACTAGTAATTTAGAGAAATGAAAATTAAAATAATTCTGAAATTTGCCCCCACACATAATACCGTAGCAAAGATGATTGCAAAAATAAAAATAATAAATATTGGAGGGGCTGCAAATAAATAGACACATTGAGGCCCTATTGGTTAACTTGTGAATAAACATAAATTTTCTGGAAAACAATTTTTAAGTTATACACAAAAAGTTACTAAAGAGAAAATGTTATGTCACTGCTAGACCTCTATCCAAAAGAGATCCAAGAAAGAGAAACATGCTTTTTAATATGTATAAAGGGCTGAAACTCCAAAAAGGTATGCTTGAATCAGACAACCAAGCACTTAAGGCTAATTAGCTATTTGACAATGACTCTATTAGCATATGTTTGGAAAAATGGCTCTTCTCACCATTGGTGCTGACTCAATGTTTGATGTTAAGATAATTGCAGGCAAGGATTAGAGGGTGGGGTGAGAGAGGGGAGACTTGACTTCACTTGGAGGCAGGATGAGGAGAAAGGTGGAGATACTGGGGTCCAGAATTGAGAAGAGATCTTTGGCTAACCACCTAGCAGTTTGTCTGCTTCTCTCCCTAAAGACCAAGGACTGTTACTATCCTGATTCTGGCTGATCCTGAGGCCTCCAGGGAACTAATTCGGACTTAACAAATATGTAAAAAAAATATCAAAAAATATGTATAAATTTTTTTCATGGTGACAAAAAGCTGCAAACTTAAAGACTGCACGTTAACTGAGAAATAGTTCAATAAGTTGTGGCATATAATAATAATGAAGTATTATTGTGGTATAAGAAATGAGGAAATGGATGATTTCAAAAAGATATGAAATGACTCATAAGAACAACTATAGAATAAAGTAAGCAGAATCAGATGAACATTTTTATAACACCAATATTATAAAAATAAACAATTTTGAGAACATTTATCAACTAATGGAAGAATGAAATGAGTATGTAAAAACCAAAAAAAAAAATCCAAAAAACAAATTCAAAAGCTGTAAGATATATAGTATCTTACAGTCTGAGGATTGATGATGAACTCTATTATTCTTTAGAAAGAAGTAATAGATTTAGGGAACAGAACAAGACATTTATACTTTTGTATACAACTTTTGAAAGTATTTGACTTGCTTATGCATAGTTATTACATGAACATTTTTTCCCCTTTCTTTTTTAACCTTGGGATGGGAGAGGGAAGTAAAATGGTTTTCTATTAATTAAAATAAGAGAAAGAAATGCTTCAAATCTGAGATGTTGCATGTACTTTCAGATTATTTCATGCATTAACTGTTTTGTTTTGTTACAAAAGAATGTTCAAAGCAGGAGTGACTCAAATGTTTGTAGTCCAAAAGCACAATATATCAATAAAACATTAAAAGAAAAAAAAACACAAAGAGCTTTTGTTGAGACTCATCTTCATAGTGAGTAACATAAAACTCAATTTTTCTTATAATTTTCTCAAATTAAAATACTTTATTTAGAATTAGTTTTCTTGTAAGTGATTTCACTTTCCATAGCTTTCAACTTTCTATCTCCCTTGTTTTAATCTTATGTATTCTTCTCTACAATGTAGACACATTCAAAAGTTTTTACCATTCAACTGCTTTTTCTCCAAGTTCTTTTCTTGAATTTTAGATTTTGATTTTCAGTTTCTGTTTTTATTGCTCTTGATTACTTAACTGGACCCCATACACAGTGGAAACTGAAACAAATATTCAGGAATGAGAGAAGCAGAGTCCCTTTATCACATCTCACACTATCTCTATTACCACAACCAAATTAATTTCAAAAAGATTAAACTAAATCACTGCTTAATCAGTCTGGTGCATCTGAATACAATGAAATACAAATATACACTACTTATTTTCAGGTCCATATATGCTTCCCCATAGCTATAATGAGTCTTCATATTCTTAGGCAATCATAAATTGGATTACCTTTGGGTTTTAGTCAAAGGCATCAGTTGCAATTGAAGTTCTTTCTAGTGCCTTAATTATGTAATTGGCAGTCTAGAACTCTCCACTCCTAAAAGGGGAATTGATTCTACAGGTAATAAAATTATTAAATATCTAGTATGTGCAACATTTAATATAGAGTTTTAAAAGACAGAAAAATAAATTAGATGTGGTCACTGTCAGTTCACTGTCCAAAACTAGATTTGTCAGGCAATGAACAATAAATGTATAACCAGAACATGAAAAATGAATGAAAGTTATAATTTTCTTTGAGAGTTATAAGGACAGTTAATTTCCAACTTTAGCAGGGGAAACTTCTTGGAGGAAGTAGCCCTGGATTTGTATTTTGAAAGGCAGAATAGATTTTAAAATGACATGTAGGAAAGGATGTAATTCCACACACACACACACACACACACACACACACACACACACACAGGAATTGAAGAAAAAGATAGAATACACATGAAAATAAAGAGTGGGGAAAAGAAATAAGATTAGCCACTGAAGTATTTTTTGTAAATGAAAGCTAAGAAGTCCTTTATACTTTCACACTGCTGCATATCCATTACTACCACCCCCCACTTCTATTAGACTGTATCTTCCTTAAGTGTACAATTGGTGGCACATATGTCTTTGTACCCCAGCACCTAACACCTAGCTTTGTATATAGTAGACACTTAAATCTTTGTTGAAGTGAATTTCAAGAAAAGCAAATTAAGTAGAAAAGGGTAGTAAACTATACTCCCCTCCCTTTATTCATTATATAAAGAGAACTATAAAAAATCTATGTGATATTGCTTTAAAAATAGGACAATGAAAGAAAATAAATTATGTTTGCATTTCTACGGAATATATACAAACCCATGTTTACAAAGAGAGTAAACACAAGCAACTTGCGTGTAGTAATATTAGAAATATAACAGAAAACATGATAAACCAAAATGGAGATGAGCCAATTATTTAGAGAATAGGAAACAACAATCTGCTACAAAATGTGAAACTGAAAATTGCTAACTCAACTTCATTTTTATGGATTAAAGAAATAGATTTAAATATATAGATCTTAGTATGAGAGTTTTTAAGAGTTTAACTTCCCCATTTCTCTGAGCTACAGCCTGGACTAAATCCATTTTACTTGAGAAGGAAAGGATGAATCGACATGGCCTTGCAATAGTCTCAATCATAGACCTAGCACTCAACCACTCTGTAATAGGAGTTGCTCAACACAGGGGTTTCCAGAAAATATCGATCAACTCTGAGAGCCTCCGCAGCTGTGGATCATAACACTTACAGGAGTTGCAAAGCAGCCTTTGCTGATGTAGATGTTCCTTGTGGATTGGGAATGAAATAAATTGGAGGTAAGAAGAAAGAGGAGAAAGGTCAGAGAATGCAACTTCCTCTCAGTCTCCTTGTATCATTATCATCCTCTCACAAGAAGAGATCCATTCTACAGGTCTGAGTTAGACCTGCAGCAGCCACTGGCAGGTGGCTCCTGTATTACAACAAATAATCACAATAGATGAGAAATTATATGAGGGTTAAAGATGTTTTATTTTGGTAGAGCTGTTACTTTCAAAATATCAGTTTAAGTTTGTTCGTGGATAGCAATTTCTTCAAATATAAAAAGCCTTCATTATTTTTAAATCCCAGCTTAATTTAATTAAAAATAAAACTTCTAAAAATTTATTTATAATAACTGTATGTTTGTATGTATATGTATGTTAGTGTGGAACTATGAATTTCTCCTTTTAGAGGACTTCTACTGATTTAGAAATCCCTTTGCCAGTGCACATTAATAACTTATTTTTTACTTTTGAATTTTTTTGTGAGAAATAAAGGAAAAGGAAAGAAAAAAAAAACAATCACCTCCATATCTTCATTGAGTTATGTTAAAATTCAATATCATCTTTGGCTTCTTCTCTAAAGTCATAAAATTGGACTATGTGCCTTTTGTGTATGGTGTATATGAAAATTATACTTTAAAAGCAGGTCAGCAAAGAATTCTGGGATCCTTTTAATTTGTTATAACAGGTATTTGTCCATGGTCCTTCTAAATCTTGTTTTAATTCTCTCAGAATAATTACTTACTTTTAAATTCTTAATAGTTTTCTGATTAAATACCATAATTCTCTCCCATATATTGTCTAGTTAGAATTTGTGAACCGATTGCAGAAGAATGAAGAAAACAACACTGTGAGTAATCAATAATGGCATATTATGTATACTGCTATTGATTGCTTTTATCAACTAGTATTTTTATGTAATTAATTTTCTTAATTGGTAAAATTTATAGGAAATATTTTTAGGATGATGATATGCCACTATATTCTTTGCATTATACAGTGATGTGGTTTCTCTATTATTCAAATTGTCTTTAAAATAAACTCAGCTTTTACGGATGACTATATTAGTATAACTGGGTCAAACTTTCCAAAAAAATCAATAAAATTAATGCTCATTTTTAGAACACAAGAACCCCTAATACTAGCTTTTTTTTTTAAGTAGGGTGGAGATCTCCATACATTTGACCTTCAAATGCAAACAATAGTTCCCCTGTTTGCATATTTGTTTTCTTCCTTTATGCCTTTTTCTACAAATTTCATAGCACAGAGGGTACATGCTTCACCAGTTGCTGCAGCCAGACAAATTTCCTCTGTTTCTTTATGCATAATTTGAACTTTGCCCTTATTCTCAATTTTCAAAAGGTACCAAATAAAACAGAACTTCAGTCATCTTTGACTCCTCCTTCTTCTTTGGCCCCTGTCAAAATAGCACCAAATTTTGGCTATTTTTTACTTCTAAATCTCCTTTCACTTCTATTTCCATTTTAATCATACAAATTAAACTTCTTATGAAGCCTTATTGGGTCTTTTGCCTCTTCTTGTCTCTCCCAGCTTCCAAATCATCTAAAATACTGTCACAGATGAACTTTATCACAGTACTGTTTTGATTCTATTTTTCTTTTAACTCTTAAAACTTTTAGCAGATTATCATTTTATACTAATAAAATCCAAAGTTCTCACTCTAAATTCAAGACCCTACAAATATAAATCCAACTAATCTTTTCCACTCCTATCTGTATATTTCCTCATGAATACTATAATCTCAAGGCAATTTGCAACACTAACCATTCCCCAAATATTCTTTTTTTTAATCTCATGCTTGAACCTGGAATATTTTCCCAAATTTTCTCACTCTTATACATTATTTCAAGACCCAACATCACTGCCAATTCTTTAATGAAACCTTTTTTGATTGCCCTAGCCCCAGAACTCTACATGAGATTATTCTGCAGACTTTCTGGCAAAAGCAATTATGCAAATCATGGGAGTTTTTGGACAATTAGCAGCAGTATAGTTTGGCAGATTTCACCATTTTTATGTCATTTATTCCTTTCTTCATAAATATTACAAAAATTGTTTTTGATGTAATAAATGATATCGTTATAGATCATAGACAAACCATTCATTGACTACCTAAGGAACCTTTTTAGCTCGAATGACATATGACAATTATCCAAATAATTTCTTTTACTTGGAAAATTGGGTTCTAACATAATGTCCTAAACAGTTTTTCATTAAGGTATTGTGGTCCTAATGTAATATATATAATTCCTTCACACATACATGCACCTATAAAAAGGAGATAGAATTGAGAAAGGGACTTCCAGTCTCAGTGGGATTAGAAGACTTGTACTTTTCATACATGGAGTTGGGACTCCCTTATACTCCTTCCAAAGATTTGAAAAATTATGTGATAAGGGACAATGGAGACCTGGATAGGAGAAAAAAGGGATCCCTTGAAATGGTGTCAAATGTTTTGCTTGGCAACAGTAAACTTGGGGGTATTTAATGGGTAGAAGTCAGGACATAGATAGTTCTTTCTCTCCCCCTACAAGTAACCCAATCTATTTTGGAATCAGAAGGTATCTGTACTTTTGCAAAAATCTTGTAAAATTATTGAGATGCTTAGACTTAGAGCTAGAAGCCACAAAGTCATTGCATGCCCCATAGCTGAAGGTGCCAGGAAAAGAGCTTTAATGGCAGTTTCAATAGGACATTAAAGCCACATCCCCTAACTCCTTCTCAAAAGAGCCACTAAAAGGGAAAAAAGTAAGTTCTTTCAATCATTTATTCAACAAGCATTAATTAAGCACCTATTATCTGCCAAGCAGTATTTAGGGTACTAAGAATGAAGAAAAATGATAAATAAGGATTATTTCAACTCCTCCACCACTACTAGTGAAAAGGGAGAAATGAATGGAGAGTGTGGCTGCCAGGAAGGCTATGTTATCAAAGATTAGTCTCAATGAAAGTCATCAGATGAAAGGAAGAATAGAGAGGGGCACATTACCTTCAAAGTCAACACTGCTTTAATAACTTCTCCAAGAAACAAAGGCCTGAATTTTTAATACCACTATTCTACTGACATATTTTATATGGTGAGAAACATAGAACACAAGCCATGTGCTGATAAATGTTTAACAACTGGCACTCTGGGGTAAAATATACTTATAAATGTACATGTTAAGCCTAATTTGCATTTTTAACATTTTCTCTCACTTTCTTAAGTCTGTATGATCAACAAAATAATAAATCAAGTTGTAAGTTGTGAGGTTTGCCAATTTCTGAGTATAAATGGTCACACTGAAAATTTAACAACTGGCTACTTTCCAGCACTTCCTTTATTACCTAATAATCTCTAAAGAACAGAAAATGAATATTGCAGAGAGGGCAAAAAGAAAGAAGAGTGAGAAGGTTGCACCTAATTATCAATGAGCAACTCAGAGGAAAAGCAATAATAAATTATATCATCAGGTAAATACATGATAGAATGACCTATATGAGGGGGTCATGTGGTGGTATGAGTGAGCATAAAAAGTGGACAGCCCAACTATTCCAGTAACATGCCTAAAATTTCTAGAGAAAGCAAGGAAAGTCAACCTATTGTTTCAAACTTACAGAAGTGTCTGGACAAGAGTCTTTTAAGATGAAAAGGCAGATGTGTTGTATTCTACATTCTTGGTGAGACCACTCATTTGACAGATTCATTTGAGTTTAAGATTACACTGTTACAATTACCTGCTATTTATGTGACTGCCCCTTTTAATCTTCTTTACAGAATCATCATCCATGTTCTTCCCTCCATGGATGGATCATACTTTAGGGCTTTGCCCTAGACCCTTTCTCCTCTTTTTACACATTCTCTCATTGATCTCATCACTTCTCATGAATTCAATTATTACCTATGTGCAGCTGACACCCAAATCTTTGTAGCTAGTAACTCATCTCTCCTGAGATCCAATTTTATATTTCCAGCTGTCTTCTGGATACATCTGCTGCAATGATCCACAGGCATCTTAAATTCCACAACTCTAAAACCAAACATTTTCTTTCTGCCTAAATCCACTCCACTATCTCTCTAATTTTCCTATTTCTGGCATCATCATTCTTCTAGACAGCCAGGTTTACAAGTTAGGAATCATCACTAACTCTTCATCTTGATTTATCCTTCCACAATAATTGCCAAATCATATTTGACTATTCCGTGCTTGTATCTATTCTGATCTTTCACTCATATTACAACCATCCTAATTCAGAGCACTGATCATCTCTCTCTCTCTTTTTAAATTTTATTTAATTTTTATGTTATAGCTTTTTAGTTACAAGATATATGCATGGGTAATTTTTCAGCATTGATCCTTGCAAAAGCCTTTTTTTCAACTTTTCCCCTCCTTCTCCCCATCCTCTCCCCTAGATGGCAGGCAGACCGACCCATACATATTAAATATATTAAAGTATATGTTAATTACAATATAGATATACATATCCATACAGTTATTTTGCTGCACACACACAAAAACAGTCTTAGACATAAGGTAAAAATAACCTTAGAAGAAAATCAAAAATGGAAGCAGACAAAAACAGAGGGAGTAGCAATGCTAGGTTGTGGTTCATATTCATTTCCCATACTTCTTTTGCTCTTTCTTCATTGTTGAACAAATGGAACTGATTTGTTTCATCTCATTGTTGAAGAGAGTCAAGTCCATCAGAATTGATCATCATATAGTATTATTGGTGAAGTATATAATGATCTCCTGATCCTGCTCATTTCACTCAGCATCAGTTCATGTAAGCCTCTCCAAGACTTTCTGAAATCACACTGATCATATCTCAATCTCAGTAGGACTATTGTAATAGTTTCTAATTAGTCTTCCTGTATCAAATGTATTCTCTCTCTAATCCATCCTCCATATAAAATCAACATTTATAGATTGGTTTCTTTTTTTTTTTTTTTTTTTTTTTTTTGCTGAGGTAGTTGGGGTTAAGAGACTTGCCCAGGGTCACACAGCTAAGAAGTGTTAAGTGTCTAAGATCAAATTTGAACTCAGGTCCTCCTGACTTCAGGGCTGATGTTCTATCCACTGAGCCACCTACCTGCCCCAGATTGGTTTCTTTAATAAAAACACAGTCAGATAGGCGTAGTCTTTCTAATACAGAGGTTCTTAACTTTGGGGGTTTATATCTGGAGATAAATTTAGAAATTAGGGAAAAATGAATTCAGGCACAGTGCTCATTGAAATTTACTATCTATCTATCTCTATATATATACTGACACAGGGTTTATAGGCTTTGCCACACTTCCAAAGGTACCTAAAACTGGGTTAAGAATTTCTGCTCTAGCATACAATACACACTACTTTTTTCATGTGCTTCCTGAAATCCCTTAATTTATCATATATATATATATATAATATACATATAGATATATGCACACATACATATATATATATTTATATATACATTTTAATTATTTATCTAGGAAAAGATTTTATAGCTCCTCCTCTGCAGAGTAACATATTAATAATCTCTCTCTTCCCCTGATAAATAGATATAGATAGTATAAATACTTTAAGAAAAAGTAGTCTCTCACTTCTCTATTTGTTAGAGAACAAATAATAGTAAATAGTGCTTTACCAATGCTTGTTGATTTATTGCTATACTTCTGAAGGCACCAATGCTTTTAGAAGGATGCTATCACTGTATCTCTCCTAGCAAATTGTAAACTTATCAAATGCTTTTTTTGTTCAATTGAATATTATACTTATTTGGGTGCTGATGTTATTAGTAGGTAGTTATCAATGTATCGCTATAATTCTCAAAATGTTGTTTTAAAAAGTTATTAGCTAAAAAAACCTAATACCCTTGAATGAAAAAAATTAAAGCATAAAAGTCAAATGCTTGGCCTAAAATCATCTGATCCATTAGGAGTAAAGCCATGAAATGGAAATAAGAAGCCAAGTTTCTAGATTTTGTTCTCACTAGATCTCTCTGTCAAATTAAACTTTTTGAATAATTTATAACTTGTTCCTTAAATTCAAAGGAAAGAATGACATATAGACTTTCCTGTAGTGATCAAATGATAAATGAAGTACTCCACAGGTTAGGGGTAACATAAGAAAAAGAAGCAGTTTATTGTACAAAAGTTCACTTTTGGTTATTTCAGGCCACTAGGATGATAGACCAGCCAAATTCCAAGGAACTAAAAATGTTCAACCAGAAAGTCCAAACCCTGGTAGAATGAATTTCTGGTCTGGTGTTCAGGCAGAGATAAAAGCAGCAAGTGTGAGATCATAGAATCTGGTATTCAGGAGATCTAAATCTTCATTGTATTGAATAACAAAAGATATGAATGCACGAATGAACAGCTTATTTTACTTCATTACCATTGATGATTGATAGTTGTGATTTATTCATGTAGTAACAAATGTACCATGAAAATTTTCATCTATACTTGAAATAACAACAATGAGCATTTAAAAAGTATCACCCTGTGAGTGAATATTGAAATTCCATTATTCTAGACACAGACCAAAATGATTAATGCAGATGTTCATTTTTATTATTTTCTCATTTGAGCATAAAATTATTATAGTCATGTCATAATGGTAACTAATAAAAATACACTCTTCCCTATCTCTTCTGCTGTATTTGTCTTAGGGTATTTTAGTGGTTAGAATGGTGAACCAGTGCTCGCTCTTAAGTTTAAGTTTCTCTTATTCTAATTTTCCTAAAATATTTCTAATTTTGGATGAGATTACTACCTCCTCTGTGGGTAGGTTCCCATTATCAATATTTCTTTAGTGCACATTGTGCTTGGAGCTCCAGGTTTGCATTTTGGTTGAACTGTGTTGCCGGCCAAAACAAACCAAACTAAAGCATACTTGTAACATCTGTAATTTAAGTTTAGGGAGGTGCCTGGAGGCTCTATGAGGTTAAGACAAGACCTGAACCCAGGTCTTCCTAATTCCAAGACATCCTTATCCTTGATCTTCTCTATCCCATTGCCTCTAGCATGACTATTATTAGCAAGATGGAAAATGGATAAAACTTTTCTGCATAATCCAGGTGAAACTGATTTTGAGGCAGTCATGGTAAATTATTTGCATATACTACAGAATGTCTTTCCCAGTGTTGAACAGAATTTTTTCCTAATATTTTTGTCGTATTTTGCATGCCTCTGAGAAAGCATGTGTTCTCTAACATATTTGCAAACTGTATGCTTTATTTTTCCAGTAATGAAACTGTGGAAAATTTCCACATCTGGAGAATTAAGGAAGATGATAGTTTAGTTACCCAATGCCTATTATATATGAATATAGTGAAAATATTTCAAAACTGCTTAGAAAATATATGCTGTACTCCCAAGTTGAGCCACAATGAGTAACTATTCCATAGAAACCTTAATCTCCTATACTGGCCTGAATTAAATCTCATTTTAGCATATTGCTTTACAGCCTTTCATCATTCCTACTGTCATTTACACATACAACAAAAAGTGTAATTGCTACCAATGTACACTGCTTTCTAGGGCAGCTACTCAGTCCTGAAGTAAAATATGAATTTAACCTCTGGCTAAATGGCAGGGGGAGTAGACAAGTACTAGGGATGGGGAAGATTTGCTCTGAGTTCTACCACATATATAATTTGTCCCCAACTTTCATGCTTAATTCTTTTTTTAAAAATAGTTTTTAATTGATACTTTTTCTATTATGAAGCCTGGATTTCCCTGAATTTCTCTCCTTTTCCTGACTCCTACAAAATCATTCCTTAGAATGAGGAATTTTTAAGAAAGAAAAAGAAAAAGTAAACTAAACTGATAGATAAAAACTATTATTATGTGCTATGTTTCACCTATGGACTCCCATCCTTTGCAAATGAGATGTCTGTATATGTTATGTATGTGTGTGTGTTGGGGAGGTATGTGGTAGTAATTTTACTCTGGGATAATTTTCTTTATAATTCCACAATATTCATTTTCTATTGTGTTGTGTTTGTTTCCATTTATACTGTTATAGTCATTATATACGGGTAACTAGGTGGTTCAGTGGATAGAATTTCAGGACTGAAGTCAAGAAGACCTGAGTTCAAATGTGGCCTCAGACATAATTAAATATATGACCCTGGGCAAGTCACTGTTTGCTTCAGTTTCCTCTTCTGTAAAATGAGCTGGAAGAGGAAATAGCAAAATACTCCAGTATCTATGCCAAGAAAAGCCCAAATGAGGTCATAAAGAGTTGTAACTGAAACAAATGAACAACAAAAGTTAAGGTGTATGCTATTTTGTTGCTCTGCTAATTTCATGTTGTATCAGGGTACTTTTTGTTATACTTCTCTTTACTCATATTAATAACTTCTTACAAGAGAGTAATTCTCTGATATTCACATCTTACAATTCGTTTAGTCATTCCCTGGTCCATGGGAATCTACTTTGTTCTTGTATTTTTTTTTAACTACTAAAGTGCAAATATAAATATTTTAGTGGATAAAGAGTAATACTTTATTCTCATTTTGGAATTATTCTCTAGTTATTTTTACCATATATGCCTCATCTTCCTCAACAAAAGTGTAAACTCCTTACAGTTTAAAAGGTTTTATTTTTTTTTTTATCTCTGTGTGTTTCTCTTAAATTACCCACAACACTTTCCAGGGTTCTTGAGGACTAAAGGTTGTGAGTAAGAACAAATTAAATGTACAACACAAAGTATTTATATCCACATTCAAACTAAATGAAATTATACATTAAACAGTATATGTTTAAATATAGAGAATTGACTCAAACTTATAAGAACAATTGATAAATGGTCAAAGGATATGAACAGAAAATTTTCAGATGAGGAAATTAAAGTCATTTTTAATCATATGAAAACATGCTCCAAATCACTATTGATTAGAGAAATGAAAATTAAGACAACTCTGAGGTACCACTTATATATCTCATATTGGTTAAGATGACAGGAAAAGATAATAATAAATGTTGGAGGGAATATGCAAAAACTGGAACACTGATATATTATCAATGGAGTTGTGAACTGATCCAATCATTCTAGAGAGCAATGTGGAAGTATGTCCAAAAGGCTATCAAACTGCGCATCAAATCCTTTGATCTAGCAGTGTCACTACTAGATTTATATCCCAAAGAGATCATAAAAAAGGGAAAGGGATTCATATATGCAAAAGTGTTTGTAGTAGCCCTTTTTGTAGTGGCAAGGAATTGGAAACTGAGTGGATGAACAATGATTGGAGAATCTCTGAATAAGTTATGATATATGAAAGCAATGGAACATGATTGTTCTATAATGTTCTATAAGAATGTTGATTTCAAAATGGTTTGGAGAGACATGTACTGATGCTAAGTGAAGTGAGTAGAACCAAGAGAACATTGCACACAGCATCAAGATTATGTGATGATCAATTGTGATGGACTTTTCAACAGCAAGGAGATTCAGACCAATTCCAATATGTAGAGGGCCAGAACTCTGAAAAGGTGTACTTGAATCAAAGACAGCTTATAGTTAAACACCTACTCAGTGTTTTTGATGGGATATTAGCTCTCTAGTTAAACATATACTTAGTGTGATATAATGATGTAATCACTGTAGTTAAGCACATATGTAGTGATATAATGATGTAATGACTCCCCTAATAGTTGGTGTATGCTCAATGTGCTGTAGTGATGTAATCGTACTGAGATATTTAAGGGCTGAGAGACACAGAGAAGATTCAGTGCTATCTCTTTTACCAGCCTTGTGGTGGCTCTCCTACCTTCATCATTTCTCCACATAAAAACCAAGGCCCATCCTGAGACCATGCAGAGAGCTATCCTGGCCATTACAAAATAGACTTGTGACCGAGAGAGTCATGTCTGCAGCCAGAGAGAGGACTATGGGGACTGAATATGTATCACAACATAGTATTTTCACCTTTTGTTATTATTATTGTTTGCTTACTTTTTTTTTCTTTCTCTTTTTGATTCAATTTTTCTTGTGCAGCATGATAAATGTAGAAATATGTTTAGAAGAATATTGCTTCAGTTTAACCTATATTGGATAATTTGCTATTTAGGGAAGGAGGAGAGAAGGGAAGGAGAAAAATTTGGAATATAAGGTTTTGCAAGGGTGAACGTTGAAAACTATCTTTGCATATATTTTGAAAAAAAAAATATATATAGGCCTTTATCAGAACCTTTGACTGTAAAAATGTTTTCCCAGTTTATTGCTTCCCTTTTAATCTTGTCTGCATTAGTTTTGTTTGTACAAAAACTTTTCAATTTGATATAATCAAATTTTTCTATTTTGTGATCAATAATGAGCTCTAGTTCTTCTTTGGTCATAAATTCCTTCCTCTTCCACAGGTCTGAGAGGTAAACTATTCTATGCTCTTCCAATTTATTTATAATCTCATTCTTTATGCCTAGGTTTAACCTTATCTTGGCGTACGGTGTTAAGCGTGGGTCAATGCCTACTTTCTGCCATACTAATTTCCAATTTTCCCAGCAATTTTTGTCAAAACAGTGAGTTCTTATCTCAAAAGCTGGGGTCTTTGGGTTTGTCAAAGACTAGATTATTAAATTTATTGGCTATTTTGTCCTTTGAACCTAACCTATTCTATTGATCAACTAGTCTATTTCTTAGCCAATACCAAATAGTTTTGATATCTGTTGCTTTATAATATAATTTTAGATCTGGTACAGCTAGGAATGGATTGGTTTTAAGGTTAAGTTGTAAGGTGATTACTTTGGCATTCAAATATTCAGATTCTCTGAATAGACTGTTGTAGCCTGTGAGTGACTACTGAGCTGGTTAAAGAGATTTAAGAGATTTAAAAACTAGTTTCTTTGAAATATATTAGTAAATACTTTTCTTGTTCTTAGAAAAAAAAGATATGTGGTCCAAGTTTTTCTTCTCTAGAATGAACTGTTATAGTCTTTTGTACATACTTTAGATAGTTAGAGAAAGCTAAGATTATAGAGCATCAGATAGCTGAACGATCACAGAACTGATAATATGAATTCACTTTTAAAAAGTAAATTTATGTATTTAGTAACACCAATGTGAGGTAGAAAATAGAATCAGAATTAACCAGTAAAATGAAATGCTTCCCTCCCTTCTTTTCTACCAGGGGTTGGGGGTTAGGGGCAAGAAAGAAAGAAACTTTCTTTCTTTCTTCCACACCCCACCCAAACAATTATGAGGATAATTAGCTCACTACTTTAGTTCACTTTGTTTATGAAGAAGTAACTTTAGAATTTAGAAATAGCTTAAATCACAGTGGAGGTAAAAGCAAACAAACAAAAACTTCCAAAGCTTCTCTTTAAATTCCTGGAATTGGTAATCTATAAGCCTTTAATAAGATTAGGCATAATACTCTCCACAATTAGGAGTTCTTTTGTTGTAAAGTGAGTGTAATTTAAGTATTAGAAAAAAAGAAATTATTTTATCAATAATGCGAGGAAAGAAGAGATAAACCTTTATACCTTCACCAGTTCAAATGTTTATTAGCTCTTTTTTATGTTTCCAACAGAATGAAAGGTTCCTGGAGTGAAGAAATTTTCTCCACCAGGTCGGCAATTGCTGTGCAATCTTATAGGATTTCCCAGGGACACTGGGTAGTTGTCATATGATCATAGATTTGGAGTTTGAAGAAATTTTCCAGGTAATCTAGTACAGCTCCCTAATTTTATAGATAAGCAAACTGAAACACAAAGAAGATATGTAGATTGTGCATTAGGTCAAGACCCTGGAATACATAGTGTTCAAATTTGATCTTAAACACTAGGAAACTCATTTATCCACAATCTACCTCAATTTCCTCATCTGTAAAATGTAGATAATGACAGCTCCTACATCCAAAGGCAGTTTTATAGATTTAAACTGCTATACAAAAATGCAAAATTAAAGATAAAATTATGACAATGGGAAAGATGATTATGATAAACTCAAGATTCTCTTTCTTTGAGTCCATCACTCTATTTTTTATGCCATAAATCTCTCTGACCATTCATCTATCTAGTTATCAAATCCTACTAATTCTACTTTCACAATATCAATACTAAAAGCCTTCTTTTCTCCTTTGATATGACCAGGATCCTAGTGCAGGCCATCATTACCTCATGCTTGGTCTATGGCAAAAACTATTTAAAAAAAAAAAAAAAGAAAAAAAAGGAAAAAAAATGTCTTCCTGCCTCTAGTCTCTTCCATACCCCATTCTCCACTCAATTGTCAATTTCCTAATGCACAAATCTGACATTTTACCTCCCTTACCTTCTCCCTCATTAAATACATGGCTCCCTAACACCTCTTGGATCAAATATAAAATTCTGTGTTTGTCTTTTAAAAGCCCTTCATAATCCTGACTTTCCAATGTTCTTACAAATTACTACCTTCCACATATTTTATAATTCAGTGACAATGGCCTTCTTGCTGTTCCTCAAATAGGACACGCCATCTCCTGACTCCTGGAAGTTTTCCATGCCTAGAAGGCTCTCCCTTCCTCATTACTGACTCCTGTGTTTCATGATCTCACTTTCTTCAAGAAGCTTTTCAAGATCCCTCTTAATGCTAGTATCTTCCTCCTAAGATTATTTCCAATTTACTCTCTATATAACTTGTCATACATAATTACTATTTTTCTTGTTTCTTATGTTGGACTAAAAAGTTCTTGAGAACTTTCTTTCTTTGGTTTTTGTTTTGGGGCTTTCTTTGTATTTCCAAGATTTAGCATAGTTCCCAGCACAAAGCATATGTTTGAAAAAAAAAGTGCTTGTTTAATTATCAGTCTAAAATATGTTAACCATACAACAGCTCAGGTACTCCAGTTAAGTATAGTATGGGATTTGAGTCCAGAATTTTTGTGGACAACAGATCTTTTTTATAATTGAAGTTGAACTCTAATTTGCCAAACTATCTCTATCTCTTTGTATTCTTGCAATTCAAATCAACTCTTTTCAAGCGAAATCAATGTAGAAAGCCTATTATGTATAACACTACTGGAAAGATTGATCCATTCTATCCAAGTCACATTCACTGCAATACAGGACCACATTTAATTCTAGGAATGAGGGTGGAAGGTAAAAGGGAAGGAGTTTGTAAGGAACAGAGAAGGTGTGAAACGCATGGTTAGCTATTCAACTTCCTTCACTCCCAAATCAGCACATAAGTGAGACTTTCTAATGATAATTGTATTTTTTTTTTAAATTAGAATTATGTATAACCTCAGAGTTAGAGTGTTAAGGTGATTTCTTCATTATGCTCATTATTTCAAATATTTGAGAAACTCCCATTGGTCTTAGAGAATAGAACGAAGTGTAAAATTTGACTCTTACACATCAAGGAGGAGGAAATATGTTTTAGTACCTTTCAGTGGTAATGAAACCCTCAGAGTATTTTTGCCTCATCAACTGAATCATGTAATATTATTATAGGCCACTAGTTCCTCAACTCTTTCCTTTTCCTCATACTTATTTATTTTGTATATAAACAATCCAACAGGCTATCTCTGTCAATCACTTCTTTATACCAACATGGTCATCATTAACCTTTAGACTAAATAATTAAACCTTGTAAATAACAATTCTTAAAGTTAACATTTTACTGGTTTTGATTTCTTCATCACACCTGATAGAAGGGGCTCCTTTCTACTGCCCCTACAATTAAAAAGGCATTTTATAGAATAATAATCTATGTACTTCTACAACCTCACAAAAACTGCATGAAAAGCTGAGGTTAAGGATTCTGCAGTGTCCCCAGAGGAGTAATAAAAAAAGTTATATAAAATTTCCAAGGGTTCTTTTTTCTTTTCTTTTTTTCATGTAAGGGAATTCTTTACAACAGACATTTGTTTCCTATTAGGCTTTATGCCACCTCTGGAAATGGCCAAAAGGTGGTAGAAACTCTAACAGAATCTGAACATCAAGAAAGATAAAAATTATGTTTTTCCCATTTACATATAAAAATCATTTTTTAAATTATATTTTATTCTAGAACTAAAAGAACTCTTTACAAAAATCAGCAAGATTAATTTAAAAGTTCACAACATAATTAATGAACATAATTAATAGTTAATAACATAATTACTCTCAACTCATTTGGTAAATCTCTACCTTAAAAAATGCTATTGTCCACCATCTCATTAGGCATTATAGTTTATCTGTCTTGTTTATGGCACTTCATTAGCTGTCAAGACCCAGTAAGTGATACTGCTATATGGCCATTGATTTAGGTAGTCAGAAATTCTCATTTTGCAAATATGCCAATTTTCAAGAGTGGAAATTAAGGGAAGGTCTAATCCAAACAGTCTTCTTCCCCTCCCCCCCTTCTGTTATCTCCTTGGACATCATAGGATAAAGGAGTATTATTCCAGCAAATATTCCAGATTTCCTGAACTGCAGGTTGTTTTAATACTGAACAAAAACTATTATTAGTCTTAGAGTTCTACCTTGTAGCAGTTTTGTAATATTTATGAAGTGAAAGAAAAAGTAGAATATTTCCAAAATTACTGATAAGTGTGTGTGTGTGTGTGTGTGTGTGTATTTAAATCTGACTCAATTTCCTCTTCTGGAAAATGAATTTTGTTTGTTTGTTTTTAATATTCAGTTCAGTTCTACCATAAAGATTGTCAATCTTTTTAAGAAAAAAAATAGATTATAAAATTCTAGATTAGAGATAGAAGGGGCCCCAAGGGATTGTCTAATCCAACTCTTTTATTTTACATATTTGGAATGTGAGAAGTAGAGATGAAGTGGCCTGCTTGCCTAAGGTCGCAAAAACAGAATGCAGCATATTTAATATTCATATTCAGTCCACTGACTTTAGATGCAATATTCTTTCTAACATATCATTTTCAAAGCATAATTGTGTTTGTGACATTCATTTTTATGTATCAAATGACACAAGAAACAAACAACTGTCCTTCCAAATAAGTTTTTACCAATCAAAATATAATTTTGAGTTCATTCTTTTTGTTGAGTTCATTTTGTATTTCATTTATTTTTTCTTTTTAACTCTAAGGTAACAATTGCACCTGCTTTAAAATGAAGAAGAAAAGTTGACTTAAATAAAATACTTAAAAAAAATCTATACAAAACTGAATTCTCCAAATTGCCTTATGTGATAAAGTAACTTTTACAATATTAGTTAATGGATAAGAATTTTTCACATAAAAATGAGAGGTAATTCAATGTAACACATATTGTATATATGCAACATATATATGTAATATATATATATATATATATATATATATATATATAAAATTTGCTGAGGCAATTGGGGTTAAGTGACTTGCTCAGGGTCACACAGCTAGGAAGTATTGTGTCTGAGGACAGATTTAAACTGAGGTCCTCCTGACTTCAGGGCTGATGCTTTATCTACTGCACCAACTAGTTGCCCCAATTCTATGTAATATTAACCAATACAAATGAAAGCTCTATTTGCAAATACCATAGGGGCATCACTATAAAATGCATTGTTTTCTTAACAATTATAAGTATTGCAAAATTATTTAAAATGTAAATTATATTTAAAATATAATGTAATAAAATAAAATATAACTTTATATTAAAATACAAATCATATTTAAAATATAAATACCTCTAAATGTTTTTTTCAAAATTATGGGCTCATTATTTTTGAATCATGAATACATAAATTTCCTTATTCATCTTTCAAAGCTTATTAATATATATATATATATATATATATATATATATTTAGGGTAATCAAAGCAGTGTGTTGGCTGATTAGATCAGTAATAGGAAATATTTAACTAGTGAAGTTAGCTTAGATCAATTAAATAGTATTATGAAAAAAATTTGGAAGCTTTCCTAGGATTTGAGTCACAATCTTTAAGTGGAAAAAAACCCAACAATGTAGAATTTACTTATATGTGAGACAGATGTTTGTGAAGTACATATGTATTTCTTGGATGGGTCTTGTTGCTGTTGATTTACTTCAAGGAAAACTATTTTCACACTGAAGTACCATGTCTGAAATGTGAAAGTCTAATTGTCCACCTCTCCTTGAGAGTTGTGGAATCTCAAAATGACAGTAGCTAGTATAATTTCATTTGTGTGCAAGACATTATGTTTTATAAAAGCAGCTGTTTTATATGGATTGTATCCAGCTTTCCTCTTTGGGATGTAAACCAGTGACCTCATCCTTCCAATTCAAGACCTATCTATCAACACCTTTCCTATGGTAGATTTTTATTACACAGGACCCTCCCTTTTGTGTGATCAGTATGTTCAGGAATATGCCCCCAGAAGTGTCTCTTTTAATTAGGCTCAACAATGAACCAATTCCGGATGAGGTTCAGGGCCTCCTCCTCTTCCATCCCTTTCAGTTTACCATTTCTCAGAGAAAATTGCTACACGACTTAGTAGTCATAAACCTCCACTTTGGACTGATGAGAGACTATCATGTATCTGGATATTAGAATACTGTGGGTAGTTGTGGCTTTGGTCTTCCACCAACCAACTATGGTAATGCATTATTGGTCTCCTATTCCACTCTGACCATATGTCCTGAGTGAAGGATTGTAAACAGTGTCACATTATATCAAGCACCACCTTAATGAGGTACAGAATACTGTCTTTTTTCTTGCTTCTTTTGTTTGTTGTTGTTTGACTTTCATTCTCAAAAAGAACCAGTGACATGGGAGGGGAGAGATTCTGCCTTGACTTATAAGTAATTACATTCAAGTGAGGAGGGGTTGTATGACATCATCAACCTGAGCTTGGCTCTCTCCTAAGGATTCATTGGAATCCACTGTCAAGGCATTCCTCAGGAAAGCTGGCAATTGTCCTGAATGTAGTGGGGGACCTTGGCTTTTTTTTTTTTTTTTTTTTTTTTAATAAATTAAGTTGTTTGCTAATGAGCTCTGAATAGGAACAGTTATTATTCAGTGTCTTTGTTTTAACTTCTCGGGTAAAAGCAGCATTACTTAAAACTAGCATTTTATGCTCAATAGAAATTAGTGAAGGTAGTTTCTGAAACTAAAGAAGTAACAAATTATTTTTTTCATAATGCAGTCATCTAAACTTTTTTTTAAAAAAATAGTTTTTGAAACATATAGGAAAGTCAACAGTCAGCATTCTCTTTGTGGAATTTGAATGCCCATTCTTAGTGCAATTCCCAATTTATAGAAGACTTTTGGCTAGTTATTTTATATTATCTGTGCTTTGGTTACACCATATATGAAATACCTTTCCCTACTTATTTCCCAGACACTTAAAGAAATGAATGCTATAAAGTCTAAAAATACCTTTTTCTGATATTATTATATGTTATTATAATTCAGAGTATTTTATTTTAATACTATAGTCCTTTCCAAGGGGAATTTTATATATTAGGACACATTTATTTGTCATTATTTTTCCCAGTAGGGTCAGGGATCATAGATTAGAAACATTAAAAAAAATATTCATTAGAAAAGAATTCAGGAATTCTCCTAAGATTATCATGTTTCTTTGCTTTTGTGATCACTGTCACTTGGCTATTTGGACAGAGATCAAGTCCAAAATGGCAGCTAGGTGACACAAAGAATAGACTGCCAGGCCTAGAGTCAAGAGGATTTGAGTTCAAATTTGACCTCAGGCACTTACTAGCTATGTGATCCTGGGCAAGTCACTTAACTCTGTTTGCCTCAGTTCTGTAAAATCTGTAAAATAAAAATTTGTACAACCTGCAAATCTGCAAAATGAAGGAGAAAATGGCAGACCACTCCAGTATCTTTCCTAAGAAATATCCAGATGAAACCAGAGAATCATACATGACTGAAACAATGCAACAATAATTCAGAATCTCTACTTTGGATCCTTATATCACAAGAGTAGCCTGACAAAATTTTCTCCATGGCAGATGAACAGCAAAACCCCTAAAAAGTGTGATACCATACAAAAAACTGTAAGTTAACCATCTTATACCTAGTAGTTACAAATAAACCACTGAATCAGAATATAGCAATGTTTCTTTATGAACTACAGACATTTGGAGACTTTGGTAATTACCAAGTTGCCCTATCTCTTGACCAGGTGTTACTGTATCTTACTCTTTCAATACCTTCTTAGTTTCAAATAGATTATGAACTTATATATAAAAGTACATATATCTAGCTATATCTTTTGAGTATACTAAGGGTAAGAAGGTTAGTGTGTGTGTGTGTGTGTGTGTGTGTGTGTGTGTGAGAGACGGTGTTTTTTCTCTAGCTGTGTATTTTAACCCTTACTTTTCTTCATTTTATTTTATATAGCAATCATTTCTCTTCATTCCAAAATATAGCATTAGTACTTTAGAGAACTTCTTTCTTTCTTCTTAAAAGAACCTTGTATTCTACTTTTTAATCCTAAAGCTGGTTATTATGTCATTATTCTTAAAACTTTGTTCTAAACTATCCTTTTCACCTACAAGTTAACAACCAGCCTTGAAAGAAGTTGTTTTTCTAATTTATCATACATGCCAGACCCGATTTAAAACAATTAGAAAGGATTATTTTCCCTTAAGGTCCAGAAAAAAAAATCTATCAGCAGAATAACTGTTGAAAATAGAATAAGGGCATGGTAAGTTTTAAGTAAATGTTCAAATATTTTATGCAATTTCAATATGACATAAAATGCATGCACAGACAAAAATGTACTATTTGGAATGAGAGAAGACTATCCCCCACTGCTATTCTGTTTTACGGGTCAGCTCTCATTTAAAAATTGATCTTTTTTAAAAAGCATTCATGCTTCTGCCTTTAGATCTTCTTCAAACTTCTTTAACTAATTATGAGTTCCCTCTGTGTGTATTTGTGTCCAAATGTATATATACACACTGCCATCAACTATCAGCTGCAGTCCTGTCTTTTAAAATGCCCACAACTTTTAAGACACCATGCTTCATTGTTGATAGATGAGTAACATCTGTAGGAATCCCAGAAGCCATGTGTATTGAGTCTGTTGAATGTTAATTTGAGAACTCACATATGAGTTTTTTTTTTTTTTTTTTTTTTTTTTTTTGTTGATGGCCACACACTGACTAACATATATCAAGGTTAAAGAGGACCCTGGAGAGTAGATCTGTTAAAAAAATAAAAATAACAATGTTGATTTAAAAAAAAAATGCTCACTAACATAGACTGTGTTTGGGGGGAAAAACAGTGCTGAATTTCCTTGTTCAGCTGCCTTTTAATGACCAAGTACATTTTACATTATGTGTACTTATGTATGAGACTGGCTAGGTGGCACAGTGTATAGAGTCCAATACCTAAAGTCAAGAAGACTCATCTTCCTGAATTTAAATCTAGCCTCAAACATTTGCTAGTTTGTGACTCTGGATAAATCACTTCACTCTTTTGCCTCAGTTTCCCCATCTGTAAAATGAGCTGGAGAAGGAAATGGCCGACTTTTCCAGTATCTTTGCCGAGAAAATTCCAAATGGGGTCATGGAGAGTTGAACATGACAGAAAAAAACTGAACAGGAACAAAGTGTATATGCATCTATATTTATGTCTGTGTCTATATATCTCTGCTAAAGATTTTTTTCTGGAAAAATGATCCTCCTTAATTATTTTAAATCAGGCTGACATAGAGTATGTGTGCACATGTCATGGATGCTACCCAAGAACATACCTGAAGCTTTTTTTTGCCTTTGAAACAATTTTTAATAATAATCAAAAAGCAAAACTTTACTGGAATAAAGAAATGAGGGGATATTGGGTGATGGCTCTATATGAACCAAAGTTAAATTTTCCAGTCTTTCTCCTCAATGAACCAAAAGTATGGGAAGAAAAATGATTCTGTTTGAACTTATACAATGATCTTTTTTTGTTTGTTTTTTTTCCCCAAAACAGTAATCATAAACCTTATGATTTTTTTTTTAAGTCTTCTTCTGGTCTTCCCCAGGGAAACTTAGCATTACAGGTGATTAAGACACAAAATAAACAATTTTCAAAATGTTTTGATTAATATTTTAATGTAGGATACAACTAAGCCAAAGGATTCTTTCTATATATAGCCAGAAGTAAATCTTATTCTACTTGCTTTATCTTGCTTAATAACTAGAATAACAGGAGTATTTTTAAGACTCATGCTTAAAAGACAGAGTTAAGAGAATCGAGATTATGCTTTTTCAAAATGCTAATCTTTTCAAATATATTTTTCCAAGGAAATACTACACATAAATCCTGCTAAATAGTAAAACAATTCAAATGCAAAACTCCTACATAAAAGCTCTGCCAGTCTACCTATGCTATAATTCCAAAGGAGCTGACATAGTAATTGGGAAAAAATATATATATAATTGGAACACCTCCTCCACACCAGTTTCAGCAAAGCACTCAGACTTTAAAGTAATTTGCAGTCAGATAAGAGCATTACCTAATGAAACTATAGTTCAATCATGGTGGGGGGGAACTGTCAAGAAATTCAGAGGGGCTGGTTTAGCTTTGATGCAATCTTAGGAAATAATATTTCTTCTTTACCATCTGAAGAATAGCATGATACAATTTTAGAACTAATTTTGGAAGTGGTTTTAATTAACTAGGTGTAAGAAACTCCAATGTATACCAGGGTTTCTGAGAGTCAAAAAACTAAAGCTGTTAAAAGATTTCAAAGACCATATCACTCAAATTTTAGTTGGTCTAGTTGTCCTTTGTAACATCCCCAACAAGTAGGTATCAAAACTTCTTCTAAGGACCCTCAGTGAAAAAGAATCCATTAAGTACTGTTCCATATTTGACCAATTTTCATTTATTAAAAATTTTCTTTATACCAAACTAAAATTTGCTTTTCAATAACTGCTCTTAATTTTTCCAAGCCACAGCAAATCTATAACCTGTCCCATATAACAACTTTTCAAATACTCAAAAATTAGTTATCTTGTCTTCTCAATTAAAAAAAAAAAACTGTCCTTTAATTTGTTATTCAGTCAAGTCTGTGATTTCATTTTGGCGTTTTCTTGCCAAAGATACTAGGTTTTACCATTTCATTCTTCACCTCATTTTATGAATGGGAAACTGAGGCAAACAGGCTTAAGTGACTTGTCCCGTGTCACGCTGCTATTATCTGAGGCTTCATTTGAATTCATAAAAATGAATCTTACTGATTCTCAGACTAGTGTTCCTTCCACTGTGCCATCTAGCTGGCCTTTATATAAATTTTTAAATGGCATGTTTCCCTGTCTTAACCTCCTAATCACCTTATTTCAGGTACACCCTAGGATGTTAATATCTGTTTTTAAAATGGGACAAAAAAAAAAAAATCTCTTCTCAGCAGAGAAGAGGGCAGCAAAATTCTCATTTCCCTTTCTTTTATTTTCCTTTATGAATAGAAATAGGGGCGGCTAAGTGGTTCAGTAGATAGAGCACCAGCCCTGAAGTCAGGAAGACCTGAGTTCAAATCTGGCCTCAGGTATTCAAAACTTCTGAGCTGTGTGACACTGGGCAGGTCACTTCAGTTGTCTCAGCCAAAAACAAAACAAAACAAACAAAAAATAAATAGAAATAAAGCCTAAATTTATTTTGTTTTTGTTTGTTTGTTTGTTTGGGTGGGGAGCATCTTATATCTTCTATTGATTCACATTAAGCTTGCAGTCCTGAAAAACCTATATTATTTTCTTATGAACTAAGGAGCCAAGCTGCTTGAATTGTAAACTCATGTAGCTGTTTTTTGTTTGTTTGTTTTGGATGTTATATGTATCTATCTCTCTTAAATGTAATCTTGTTAGTTTCAATTATTGTTAGAACCATTTGGAATCGTTTTATATACTGATTTCTCTGTTAATCATATTAGTGCTCTCTTTCTCCCAAATTCATGTCTTCTATAAATTGTATAAACAAAATTATGTGTCTTTAAAGTCATTGGCAAATATGGTTAACAACAGGGGCCAGGATAGATTCTTGTTACATTTCATTAGAAACCAATTTCTAGATTGATATCTATCAAATCATAACTGACTTTTTTTCATCCTGTTCCATCTATCATATTGAAATCTATTTTTTTCCAGAAAGATGGAAAATATGGCCAAATGGCTGTGTGAATTCAGAATACCTATGAATTAATTTTAATATCATGAATTTTATCTAAGAAAATGTAGAAATTCTGCACTCAATCAATACAGAAAATATAAAGCCTAGAATTGGTGAATGGGTTGAACTAAGACTGTCATCCTCAAATGGAAAATTTTCTGTAAATTCTTTCTGACTTTTAAATATTGCTTTTTAGCTGTCAGAAAATTCCATGAGCAAAGGGACCATGTCTTATTTAATCTTTGTAATCCCTCTCCCTTCAAAAATTAAAACTTGCATAGTGAGACAGAGCTAAACACTCTTTATATGGGTTAAAGAAATCTAAGGCTGTAGATTCTAAATTTGAATTTCTTTACAGAATCTTATTTGTGGGAGAATTCAATACATTTTCCACATGAAGACTGGGATCTTAATCAAATTTCATCGAGACTACTCTATATTGAAAATGTTTTCTTCAAGCTATGGTACATTCTTCATGTTAATATTTTCTCATTTTGATTCATAGCTCATTTTAGAGGGACAGAAATTTCTAGAGGTACCACCAAACTCTCTGTGACACAAATAAGAACTATTTTAAAGACACTGCTTTTTGTACTATTGTTAGGTGATATTCATGTTCATATTTACACATTATTGATGCCACAAATAAAAGTAGAGATTTTGCAAACTGTTGGAAATTATAAAGCTTTCTAATATATTTTCTAAACTACAAAATCTTTTAATATGTTTAAATGGGAGCTGCAAAAAGAAGACAGGGTTATGAAAAAGAGGACATCTGGCTAAACTCTGGCTGTGTAATTTATCAGCTGTGCAAGCTTTGTCAAATCATTTTCTCTCTGTGGGTCTCAATTTCTATAAATGTAAAATCAGGGGACCTTATGATCCCTTATATGATCTTAGAGGTCATTTTTACCTCTAAACAAATTATTAGACCTGTGTTCAGACTTACAAATATGCATCTCTCTCAGTAAAAAAAAAAAAAAAGTGTGGGGAGAGAAGTTAGTATGTAGTCCTCAATATACATTGTAATTAATGGAAACATAATAAAATTTATAAAAAAGGAGTAAAAATGATGACATAAAGATGATTTAAATTTAATATTAAATAGGGAATCAATAGAGATTATAGAGTGGGGAGCCACTATATTTTATTAGATAGAGGAAAGAAACAGCAACTATGTGAAAGATAAATTGGAGAGGAAAGAGTCTTCAGGTAGAGACTATTTAGGAGGCAATTCTAATAGCTTAGAAAAGAGATGATGAAGCCTGAACTGGGGTGATGACCATGAAAAAGGAGACAGACAGGACAGTAGTTGAGTAGATACAAAGAAAATCCAACAATTTATTAGCTAGGTCTGGGAAAGGAAGACATTAAAAATGATATTAATAGTATGAAAATCTGTAGCCAAAAATCAATTTACTAATAATCATTTATTTGGGTCTCTAAAAGCCTAAGTAGACTCTGGGGATACAAATAAAAATCAAAATAATTTCTGCCTTAAGACATTACATTCTATAGGGGAAACAGTATGTATACATAAAAGTCAATTAAAAAAATACACATAAGGATTTGGGGTAGGTGAAAGAGTGGATAAGAGCAATACTTGCAACTGTGGAAATCTTAAAATAGAATGAATCCTAGATTGTCTCCAACCTCGCTTCTCCACATTATTTTTCCTTAGCAGAAAGAAATGGCACAGACATTCTGTGAAGATTATGTCAAGAATATATACCTATAAATACACACAGTGAAATAAAGAATGAGCCATTAATTTATTTAATTCATCCCCTTCCAAGTTATTATTGGCTTAATAGTCTATTCAGAGCTACTGTGGGAGTCAGGAAACTTTGGGTTCAAAGTTTATCTAAGACATTATACTGATTATGTGACTCCTGGACAAATCATTTAAACTTCCTGTGCTCTAGTCTGAGGCAACTGTCTAAGATAAAAAGCTTCCATCTTACTTTGGTAGATGATATTCTTCACCTGGAAGTCACAGGCTAATGAAATAATATGTTTCCATCTCCATCCCTTCTTTGAAGAGAAAGTAGGTATATATAGATCTAACTGATTTTTGTTTCAAGTTTCCAAATGACTTTTCATTAATTCATTTTCTCAGTCAGCAAACATTAAATTTTTATTATCTGTCAATTCTTATATTAGTCATTTAGGATGTAAAAACACAAAAGAAATCATTTTTATGCTAAAAAAATTGTTTATTTTCTATTGAGTGACAGAGAGAGACACATGCTGGTAGACAGTGCTACTTGCTTACTATCAGTGTGACTTTAGGCAAGTAACAGAACCTTTCTGGGTCTACTTGCTCAATAGAATATTAAAGAGGATGAATTCACAAAGGTACAAGATCCTTTCTATCTCTAAAGATATAACCCTAAGTAAATACAAAATGTATTTGTGTAAATTTTGAGGTTCAGTGGGAGAGCACTAACAGGAGATCAGGAAAGGATTTTTGTAGGAGGGACCATCATGACAAACCTTAAGGGAACTTGGCATTCCAAAACTTAGAGGTGAAGATGAAGAATGTTTCAGTCTATAGATTATCACAAATTTGGAGAATAGAAGTTCTATACTGGAAACAGCAATTAGACTGGTTTGACTAATACATAGAATATGTGAAGGGAGAAAATTGCCAACTTGATCTTGAAAGAAGGTTGCTAGAGTATATAAAACTTTAAATGCCCCCAAATTGAGTGTTATATCCTAGAAGTGAAAAGGAGTCAAAATCTTGACTATGACTGTGTTATGGTGAAATTTAGATGATTTAAAAATATCAAGATAGAAGCTGTGTGAAGAAGGAAAGATAACAGAGTCAGGGAGGCTAAATATAGCCAAAAGGTGAGATTGTGAGATACTGAACAAAAGTGGTGGTCATGAGGGTGGAGAGAAAGGAATATGTGTAAGAGATATATGGATAGAATTAAGAAGATTGGACAACCCATTGGATAGGAACAAATTTGAAGAATTGAAGATAATTCCAAATTGAAACTACACATGAATAAAAGGGTAACAATGCCTTTGAGAGAAATAGGAAAATTGTGGTGAAGAACTGATGCAGAGAAAATCATAATAAATTCTTTTTTGGACTAAGAAAGTTTTAGGAACTCTAGTCATCCATGATCTAATAATGATGAATGCTGTCTATCCTGCAACAACAAAAAAATTATAAATTAATATTCATAATTTAGCATCATTTTTGGACAAGGCCTATATGAGAATGTATTTTCTTGACTTTTGCTTATTTGTAAAAAGGCTTTTGTATTTTTCCCCCTTCTCACCTCTTTATCCCCCCCAACTCCCACTGATCAGCAAAAAGCCAGAAGTCATGGCATTCCTGAAAACCCTCTCTAGTATGTGATGTCCCTTATCTCATGCTAGCTGATACTTTGGAGAGTATCTTCTGGCTAGAATCTGATTTTTATGATTTCAGGAAAGTTGTTGGACTGAAATATTTAATCCTAGTAACTTCTATACAAATTTTGTACATTGAAGCCAAATGAAAAAAAGTCTATTCCATCTTCTTCATGAACCCTCTTGATTGTCATATCTCTCCTCTAAGTCTTCTTCCCTGCAGGCTAAATATTTTCCAGTTGCTCCAACTGATCCTTATGTGCTATGACCTCAACATGCTTAATTAGTGCTTTTTCTGCCTTTTCTCTGGGCACTCTCTCCAATTTTTCACATTTGCTCGATTCAAGGAACTTCTGCAATTATGGACAAATTCTTACACTAATTATCCACAATTAAAAAAAATAAACAGAGTTTTTCTATTTTCTAAATTGCAATATTTATTTGGGTTTGAGTGGAAAATTTATGAAGTTGGTCCCTCAACATATATCTTGGAAAGATACCATACAAAAACAGTAAGTTGGACTCAAAGCTGAATAGCTTGAGAACAGGTTGACAATTTAACCTTTAATATATAATTTTCCCTGTTTACTTTTCTATGCTTCTTTTGAGTTCTGTGTTTGTAGATTAAATTTTCTGTCTAGTTCTAGTTTTTTTGTTTTTTTTTAACAGAAATGATTGGAAGTCTCTTACTTCATTGAAGCACCATCTCCTCCCCTGAAAGATGATGCTGAATCTTCCTGGATAGTTAATTCTTGATTGTAACTCCAGGTCCTTTGCCTTCCATGGTATTCCAAGCCCTTTGATTCTTTATTGTAGAAGCTGCCAGGTAGTAGGCAATCCTAACATTTGCCCCTTGATATTTGAATTGTTTTTTGTTTGGCAGCTTGCAATATTTTTTCCTTGAGATTGTAGTTTTGGAGTTTTGCAACAATGTTCCTTGGGGTTTTCCTTGTGGATCTCTTTCTGAAGGTGATTGATGGATTCTTTCAATCAGTTTTTCCGCACTCTGTTTCTAGAATATTGGGACAATTTTCCTTAATCATCTCTGCCAGAATGCTATCCAGGCTCCTTTTTATGGTCATAGCCTTCAGGTAGACCAATAATTTTTAAATTGTCTCTTCTGTTTCTATTTTCCAGGTTGGCTATTTTGGCAATGACATGTTTCACCTTTTCTTTAATTTTTTCATTCTTTTTAATTTGTTTGATTGATTCTTGCTGTTTCACACAATCATTAACTTTCATTTGCTCTGTTCTAGTTTTCAATACATGATTTTCTTCAGTTAGATTTTGTTTCTCTTTTCCCATTTGGTTAATTCTATTGTGTAAGGAGTTGTTTTCTTTCATTTTTTTTTTCTTTCCTTTGACAAGTTGTTGACTGACTCATGCATATCTTTCATTTTCTTTCTCATTTTTTTCTTTTACCTCTTTTATTTGCTTTTTAAAGTCTTTAAGCTTCTTTGGGCTTGAGACCAATTCATATCACTCTGAGATTTGTTCTGTGGACATTCTGTTCTCATCTGAGTTAGTGTTTTGCTCTGCTCTGTTACCATATTAGATTTCTATGGTCAAAGTTCTTTTCTGTTTTTTGCTTATTTTCTTTCCTTTTCTTTAGGTATTTCTTCTTTTTCTTCTTTTTCCCCCCTCACTTTTATGGTTAAGTTCTGCTTTTGGGTTAAGGGGACACTGTCCCAAGCTTCTGTGCAGCTCTGAGCCTTGGTTTTGAGCCCAGAGGCCCCTTGTGTTGGTAGGGATGGCTTTGCCTGCTCTTTTCAGGAAATAGCCTGGTTTCCCAGAGTTTGCCTTCTGAGCTGGGACTGAAAGCTGGCCCACTGATTTGATCTGTATGAGGTCAAGACATAGGGTCTTATTTGCTGATTTTCTGGTTTTCCCAGAGCCTATATGTGCAGGGCTGAACACCTTTTTTACTTCAGTAAAACTGACCTTTCTTGAAGATTTTCCAGTCTATCTTGAGCTGAAGACTGGTTTATTCCATCAGACTTTGTTCAGAGGCTTGGTTTCATGTGCTTTTTGAGGGAAACTGGAAGAGCTGAAGCAGCTTCCTGATTTTATTCTGTCATCTTGGCTCTAGCACACTCCTCTCTTGAGAAAAACATGTTGAATGGCCTTTACAAAAAGGTGCACTTATGTTGGCATTAAAAAAAAAAAAAGAACAAAAAACAACCAATAACACCAATAACAATCTGAATCTTCTCCTGGGACAAAGATTTAGCTTTTTGGTTGGTTGTTTGTTTTTGTAACAAAATGTATTTTCTACTGATTCTGTATCATTGTAAGACTTTAAATACACCACAATCTCAGAATAATTCAGGCTAAATCATGGGAGAGATGTGGTGGGTTTAAGTTATAGATATTATAGAACATCACCAGAAAGACAAATAACCACAAAAGGAGGTAAGTTATTCATAGGTCAAGAATGAAGGATAACTAATGGGTAGCTTATATGTTTCATTGGTATTCATATAATGTCAAGAGAATTAGAAGAAGTTCCCAGATATTTCCCAGATCTATACATCTAGCCCTACTCTCTCTTCTGAGTTCTCTTTCTGACTATGAGACATTGCAAACTGGATATTCCATAGGCACCTTAAATTCAAGATATCCAAAATAGAATTCACTAAAACCCTTCCTTCTTCTAAAGTTCCTTATTATTGTCAAGAACATAACCATCCTACCAGTCACCAAGTTGTAACCTCAGTAATATTCTGGTCATCTTCAACTCTTCACTCAAAATTAACACACCTAATCATTTTATTGACAAACATTTTATTTATCAGACTTTTCAGACTATTGTATCCTTTGATTTCAGGTATATCTTTAGATTTCAATTCACATTAGAGTTATTAGACACTCTGTAAGAGTATACATAAGTATATGTACTTAATATTACTTTGGCTGCCTCCCCTTTTTGCCATTTTATTCCTTTTGAAAAATGTATACTTTTCCAGAATTTTATTATAATCATGGGACTATCTCAATATTTTTCTACTAATATTAACAATGTCAAACAATTCTCAAGTTTCTCAACTTGCTTATTTAGGGCAGTTAGATAGTATATAATATATAATAAATATATATTAGATAGAGCACCAGGACCAGAGTTACAAAGATTTTATTTCAAATTTAATCTCAGACACTTCATATATAAATGGAAATAATAACAGCACTACCTCCCAGAGTTAGGAGGATTAAATGAAATAATAATTGTAAAGTACTGTCACAGTGTCTAGCATGTAATAAGCCCTATACAAATGCTAGCTATTATTTTTGTGGTTTTTTGTTATTTTTTAATCACAATTTTTTGCTTTTGTAAATAGATTTTTGGGGTTATAAGTCTTCACTGATGATCTTTCCTTGCATTTTTTTTCTTCTGTAAATTTTTGGGGGTCTCTACTAATATTCTTCTTCCTATATTGTCTACTCCCCATTTTCTCTAGGTTGGTATCCATATGTAAACAGTTTTCTTCCTCCTCTTCTATTTCACTTAAATTTTTTTTTTTAATTAGATTTGTTAGATATCAGGCAAATTTATTCTTACCAACCCTTTTAAGTCCATTCCATAGCTGGCCAGGAGCCCATCTTTCTTATATTTTAAGCTTGAGTTCAGAAATCCAAATCCTATTCCTAGAGTCCAAGTTTTGAACCAGATGTTTGCTTCCCAAACCTGCCTTTTTCTTCTGAAACTCTTGCCTTTGATCAGTAGCATTGATGAAAACACCACCTGTGCCTTTTTGGTCTTTAGTTTCTTGTCCAAGTCTCTGTAATATTTATCAGTGTTTTATAGATTGTTTCTGGTGTTATTATCTTTGCCCATGTCTATTACCAGAAATAAGTAGTAGTCATAAATATTAACAAATACTAAGAGATTCTTTGTTACTTTCTGAACAGTTTTAATATTTCTCAGCAGGGAGACATTGGATATTGCTATTTGATTTTTCTTTCTCTTTTTCTTTCTCTGACTCTTACTAGATGAACTCTTATATGAAGCCCCTTTGAATCAATATCATTATTCCATTTAGGACAAAAAAGTGTTCCCCCATTTTTTTGGGAAAGAAAAACAACCTGTTTCTTTTGTTTACAATATTTAGTTACTTCTCTTTCATATTAGTGTTGCAAATTGCTCCATGCATACATTTCATTGATCACATTTGTTGTATTTTTATTTCTGTAGTTTTTAAGAGTAGATATTGATGCCAGAAATTATTTGATGATTGTTGAAGTGACTATTGGTCTGAGGAAATCAAATATTTCAAGAGTCTTTCAAGTGGATGATGAATCATTATTAGTTTCACAAAAGCACAAAGGAAAGTATGGTTGAAAATTAAAACAAAGTCATAACAAGATTCCACAAAGCACTGCTCTATAAGAACCTATTTAATCCATAAATTAATAATGAACAAAAACTTTCAGAGATATCTAGCATCTAGAATGATGGTTATTAATTTTTCTAGAATGTAGTTACTTGAAGTAGTGACTTGAAGTCAGTTGAACAAGACCAATAAAACCAAAAAAAATTTTTTCTATCCAAAAATATTTTCACTGGCAAGACAATAAGAAAATGCTAAAATAATTAAAATTGGGGAGAAAAGATTTATTTTACTGAAAAAACTCAATTTTTTTCATTCAAGGCTAAACCAAAATCTTTTTTCAGAAAAAGTCCAGGTTTGCCTTTAAGATATGGGTATCTTCATGAGATTGTAAAATATTTATTCCCCCAAATATTGCTGTTGTTAGTGTTATTGTTTTTTTTTAAACTTTTAATGGTCCTGGAAGTCTTGTGCTCACTGAGGAAATAATGAAAAAAAAATATTCCTATGCTATAAAGAGGACAGTTCTATAGATATAGAAATTCCCAGATAGAGATGAATTTGCAGTACAACATTGAACTGTTTCACCCAACATGCCATACTGGACACAATCTCCATTAGTTGAACACAAGGAAAAGATAGTAATGGCATTTGAGACCCTTTTCAACAATGAATTCCAATCTACTCTTAAAAACTACAGAAGTAAAAATACAACAAAAGTGATCAATGAAATGTATGCATGTGGCAAATTTCAATATTAATGTAAAAGAGAAGTAATTAAATCTGAAAAGCCAGTTCAATCAGTGACAGACATTCTGACCTTATATCAGTGTGAAATACACATGAATGACTAAATGTCACAGAATGAAAAACAAACAAGCAAACAAAAAACATAAGAATTTTGACTTAATCCAAGTGATTTTGACACCACTGCAAACAAAAGAAACAAGTTATTTTTCTTTCCTACTCCAAAAAAAATGGTGGAAATCTTTTTTGTCCTTAATGACACCACATTTGGAATTGTTTAGTCCTTAATGGAACTAAATTTTCCAAGGTAAATTGGTTTGTGAAGTAACTGAATTACAGTTAGACACACATGTATTAGACAAGTAGGTAATGCATTGGATAGTGCCTTGGAAATGAAATCAGAAAATGTTCTTCTTTAGTACTGAGCAATCTTCATGACTCCATGGATCATAATGCCCAAGGGGTTCTCTAGGCAAATATGCTGCCACTTCCAATGACTTAAGGAAATTAAGATTAAGTGAATTAGCCAGGGTCACATAATATAATAAGTGTCTGAGGTTGCATTTGAACTCATCTTCCTGACTTGACCTGATCAGCTGTCCTAATTTCAGGAAGCTTGAGTTCAAATTCAGCCTCAGACAATTAGTAGTTGTGTTATCATGGCAAGTAAACTTAATAACCCAGGTTTTTATGAGAACAAAATGAGATATTTGAGGAATGCTTTTAACACTCTTAAAGTGGTACATAAAATGCTAATTATTTTTATTAATATTACATGAAGTAGAGTGATATGTGGTGGCACAGGGACAGGGGATAATAATACTAAATTTAAAAGTAGAAAGTAAAAAGACTCATTTATTATTGTTCATTCAATAAAGCTTTTAGATATCTAAAAATTACTTTGGAAAACTGTACAAGGCTTAACCAAGATCATGTTTAATCATTAATTTACACTCACAACTTTGAATACACAAAGATGCATGGTACTTCATCACTACCTTTTTGACCTATGGTGATCCTCCACATTTTGCAGTTCTCTGCTTATACCTAGCCAGCTTTACTAGGAGGAAGCAACAATCTCTCCCAGTCTAGTCAATATCCATTATCATGTTCATTGATAAGTCAAAATATTAAGAGTTACAGTCAGACTGCCTGTTGAAACTTCTAGTTTATTAATGATGGCATCCACATCCCAAGGTGATAAGCAAAGACTTGAGTCTTTGACCCAATGCTGAGTCAAAATTCCTTTGACTGAATACTGGCAACAACAAATATGGTCTGGTGGAGAGCCAGAATCCAAAATTAATTCCCATTACATACATCCAGCCTACAAATTATTTTATCCAAGTATTATTACCCTGGATCAAGGCTTTGATAAGCTTTGTGAGTTAATGCAACAAATACTTTTGCTAAGATTTGAAGGCTGTAATTAGGAAGTAAAAGTTAGTTAATTTCTGATTCTTCACATATGTTATCAATTATAGGTTCTTAAATGGAACTCTTTTCAACATTGATTAACTGAACTAAGGTAAGGATAATTTTATAACAGTCATCAGAGAATAAGATCTAAGCTAAACTTTAAATACACTCTAAATTTTACTAATGAAAGTTCAATAAATGTGTGGTTATTTGGAAGCAACTTCAGAAAATTTCTGCATATATGGACTTTACCAAAGAAGCACACAGCACTAACTAGATCCATTATATCACCTATGTCCTCATTTTCTTACCTCAAAATCTCCACAGATAATCAGTATGATTTAATACTCCCATCCACCATTAAATTCCTCAACTCCTGCTCCTGTCTCTTTGCTGTTCTTACCTCACCATGCCCTATTTATGAATAACTACTACTATCCATGTTCTCTATACTTTCTCATCTATTGCTGCTGATGACTCAAGAGAAAGTCACAAAACTATGGTGACAGCATCCATTTCAAATCTATGTCTTCTGATTTCAACTTGACCATTACTTCTTAGTCTACTAAGACTTAGACTATTCCTTGACAGATTATCGATTCATCATTGCAATCAGCACAGAATTCTCAGTGAAGTATGCTAGCTACTGAAACAAAGTTCAGATAAGCAACAGTCTTTGCTCTCATGAAGCTTACATATGTGGTAAATGAAGATGAAATGACCAAAGAAATGAACTTCTGAGCATATGGGATTTTTAAATAATGAATCAATTGGCCAACAGATTAGGGAGCAGTTGATTTCCTCAACTTTGGCACTGAATGTGGGGCAACAGGATGAGGAAAGGGGAAAAGGGGGCATTCAAGGGAGGGTAAAGGGAGAGATAGGCTTTCACACATTAAAAATAAGTCAAATAAGAATGATTTATTAAAAGAAAACAATTAAGCAGGTTACAAAATTAGGTATTCTGATATTTAATTGGAGAAAATGTATTGACTTTCTGCATTGAGATCAGGAAAGCAAACAGGTGTAATTCCTTGAAATAAAAAAAAAGGTGTCCTACTTCACACAAATATTTCTATTTAATCAAAGGAACATGAGAACAGTGGTTAACAGTATGGAACCAGTTTTCAAATAAGAGATATGAGTTGCTTGAGATGTATAATTGTGAGAAAGTTCATTGCATCAGTCTTTGGATCTGACTGTATTTCTAGTTACTATAACTTAGATACTTACTTAAAGGTCATGGATTTAGTTCAGCTTCTCAGCCATAAAGAGCCAAGTTCAAACAGTGCAATAAAGTTTTTTTTTTTCCCTTCACAATTCCTAAAATTGAATAAAGTTTTTTCATGACAGAAATTTTACTATATTCGTAACTGAATAGAAAGGAAAGTGAACTGAATCCAGAATTGAGTGAGTCATAAGATGGAGCCAGTATGGTTCACCTAATTTCTAATACCATTTGCTGTTAACTAATTATCTCCCAGTCTAGTCAATATCCATTATAATGTTTTCATTGGTGAGTCAAAGAGCTAAGAGTTACTTCTAGTTTATTAATGATGGCATCTACAACACCCCAAAGTAGTGGACAGACACTTGGGTAGTTGGCTAAATCTGGGCATCTACAAATATGGAAAGCCAAAATCCAAAATTAATTCCCATTACATACATCTAGCCGACAAATTATATCACTGGAACAGAATCTCTCAGGTGCCTCCTAGTATAATTGACTTGCCACTGAGTACTTCAACAAATCCTTATGTCTCTCTAATTTTTTGCAGCATCCACTTAACTGTATAATCTTTCCTAATGATAACCTTATAAGAGATCTCCATTCTGTTTATAATTGCTGGATTTTTTTTATTGAGATGTGAGAAAATTAAATTGATAGTGCTTAAATGACCAAGATTAATATGGACTCATCAAACAAAACCAGGTGCTAACTATTTAACTTTAATAATTCTGATTCATATTTAAACTGGCAAGATTCACATCACAAAACTTTTTTCTCAGTGTTAGAAGCTATTTTTCAAAGGCAAATACTGACATGTCGGCTTGACACAGAATCACGTTTTCTATTGTTCAATTGTTTTCTGGTTATTTAATATGCAAAAGATAAGTTCATATTATTACTTTAAACAATATTTAGCCAATGGGCAATTGCAACAGAAAAATAATAAAATTATAGAATTTAAAGACAATGGAGACATTATTTAATGAAACTTCTTTATTACTTTAAACAATATTTAGCCAATGGGCAACTGCAACAGAGAAATAATAAAATTATAGAATTTAAAGACAATGTAGACATTATTTAATGAAACTTCTTAATTTTATTCAAGGAAACTCAGACATATTTGCTCAAAGTCACAACATTGCCAAGTCATACACTTAACTTTATAAATGTAGGCAAATACATAACAGTCATCAGTAAGGATTTACCAAACATCTGTCATGTGCCAGGCACTGTGCTAAGAGATAGGGAACATAAAAGATAGCCCCCCAAAGCAGTCCCTGTTCTTCAACAGTCCAGTGAAACACTCAAATATACAAAATATAATATATATATGTGTGTGTGTGCACATAGATACACACAAACATATATATGTGTGTGTATATATAAATTTAGTGGTGGAAATGAGAATGCCAGGCTAACATGAAGCATATGTTCCCCCACCACCACCACCATCTCCCATATACTACAGTATTCAAGAGGATATGCTAAAAATAAATAAATAAAAATAAAAAGGGTAATCTTGTACCTGACTTACATTCTATGAGGGAGCTATAATACAGAAAATAGCTCATGCTGCTGAAAAAAATGCTTATAGATCATTTTCTAAATATGGACAAACATGAATAGATAAACATTGGGACTTCTGTGAAACTAATAATCATTATTTAATGTGGGATTAACTTTGACAGGTAGTAGTTGTTTAGATAATCAACCAATGAATCCCCTAATGTTTTGCTTTTGAAAAGTAAAGGTCACAATTCACCCTTCTATTCCCCAACCTTCTCACTATCCCCACAACCCATTCCTACCAAAAAAAAAAAGTCATAAAGGAGAGTGCATTAAATAAGGATGTTAAGTGAGGTCAAATCATCAAACATTTTATGGGCCAGGTGCTTTGTACTAAGTTCGGGGAATACAAATAAAGGCAAAAACAGCCCAGCTTTCAAGGGATTCACAATCTAATAATCACAACATGTAAATAGTTATGTACAAGCAAGATGCATGTAACAATTTAAAGGTCGTTTCAAAGGGAAGGCACTAATATTTAAAGGAATCAGGAAAAGATTCGATTTCAAATATACTATTATTGTTACTATCTCTTTCTGGAAATTATTTTATATCATTTTGTATATCCTTTGTGTTTACTTAGTTTTTCATATACTTCTTCCTGAAGAATACAAATTTCTTGAGGGTAGAGACTAATCCTTTTTTCTTTATATGTACAAATACCTATCACAGAGAATGTTTCAAAAAAGGCATTTAAAGTACTTGTTAAATTGTAACAAAACCTGATATGAATCAATCATTCAGCATTTATTAAATGCCTGCTGTGTGCCAGGCAGTGTGTTAGGCATTGGGGACATAATTTTAAAAATAATGTAACAACTCCTACTTTCCAGCAGCATAGTATATCAAGTAGAACACAACATATCCACAATTAAGCTGGGTAGAGTGTAAACAACAAGATTATTGCTCCAGAAGACCTAATTTGGAAGAGGACATATCAGATTATGATCACTTTGAAGACAAAAGTACAGAAGACAGGAAAAATAGGCACACAAGCTTAAGTAATGAGTGAAAATAGTTCATTTTGGAAGAAAATAGGAGCTAGCTCAGTAGCATCCAGAAGAAAACAGTGGGTCTAGATCCAAATTTTGCCTTTTATACCTACTATTTATTACTTCTATGACGCTGAACAAATAACTTAAATTTCCTATATCTCAGTTACCTTATTTTTAAAATGAGAGAATTGGTCCAGATTCTCTCTGAGAGTGCAACACCTTCTAGATCTTTTATCTTTAATATCTTGTGATCTTTACTTTCTCATAGTTTGGACAACAATATTTTGTTTAATAAAGGAAGAATTTCCTAAGAAGAGAAACACTGGTCTCTCTCTGTAATGACCACATTAGCACCCTGGATACCTTAGAATCAGTCAGAGTCAGGATAAGCAAAAGTCCTTAGTCTTTATTCTTGGTCTTTAGAGGTAGGATTGAATTGGATGGAAGCAGAATCTCCAGGACCTTCCTTTTGTCTCCCGCCCAGAGTGACCCTGGCTAGTCTTATTCCATCCCCGAGTCCCTCCTATAATTCTCTGTATACACCAATTATTGAGCCAGCATGGGATAGTGGGAAGGACCATTTTCCAAATATATGCTTATAGAGTATTGTCCAATCAGTAATTTGCCTTAAGTGCTCAGTTGTCCGGATCTCAGTGCATGAACTCAAGAGTTTCAGCCCCTCTACAGCTCTCTTTCTCTCTAAGAGTTTATACATACTTAAATTAAACAATAATCAAGATTCCTAAATCCCAGTTTGGGGTTAATGATTCTGCAAGAATTATGACAAATAAACGTAGATGCAATATTGAATTTTACCCTCTCTCAGATGACTTCTGCACAAATGATTTCAGACTTACTCAGACTCATTTAATCTTCCATTTTTAGCATGATCTGCATTTAAAAAAAATCCTTTTTTTTTCTGTTTATAACTCATATGCTGACAAAGCAGTCTACCTTCTATTGTTATAACTTCCAACTGTTTTCTGATGCAGTTAATGTATACAAAGATAGTTATGCAATTTTATCTTAAAAACAATCTAGCTCCTCTCTAACTTGCATACATCTAAGTTCTATTTCTAACCCCAACATGTATTCCTGATAAACAAGAAATTTCAAATGACAACACATTCTTAGATGTTATTTTTATAAAGTTGATCATATAGTTATTAATTGTGGATAGAACCTAATGATGTAAGATATTATTGAGTTCTACCCTCTCACTTTATTTCAGGAAATCAAATCTCAGAAAAACTAAGTGACGTGAAAATCATAAAGGTAGTTGAGAACAAAGCCAAATACTAATGTGTACACAAAGTTTATATGTATGCATATTTACCTTTATACTGATTTAGGTTTCAACACTGAATGAAGTGAATTGTGAAAGCTATCTCACAAGATGGAGACAGTGTTCTAAAAACTGAATGAAGGTCAGCTGTGCCCCAGGCCCAAGTTTTGTTTTTACAGAATTCACATGATAAGATCATATAGTCCATTTTTGTGAAACCAAGTTATGGCCACCTCGGCATTAAAACTCCCATATAAGATAATTTAGTAATCCTAAAGATGTGGTTGGGTTAGAAGTATTTCCTCATTTATGACTTAGAATGTGAGGTCATTTGTCCTGAATAATCAGGACAGAGGTCCAGTCTATGGGGAGTGTTACCAGAGACTGGTATATAATCTTCTGCTTGCTTTATGTAGCCTCTCATCACTGTCAAACCACTGCCCTGATGGTTGTGAGACTCCCAATTCTCTGGAGACTTGCCAAAATAAAACTCCTTTGCTTTCTACGTCAAGATACCTCTGATTTATTTAATTCAGTGGTCTTTTGCCCCACACAACACTGAACTTCCTAAGACTAGATGAATTATATTCTCCTAGTTATTTACATTACTAAAACAATTTTTATTAGTTTGATTAATTTAACCCCATTGCATAAGTTCATTAGATTGGGTAAAATAGAACCTTTAATGGAGTGAAATGAGAATACACAAATAACAAATGATTGATAAATGATATTAAACACTTTTTATGTGCCAAACACTATGCTAAGGATTGGGGATACAAATATTAGCAAATGACAGTCTCTGCTTTTAAGGAACATTTATTCTGATGTGGGGAGACAAAATAAAGAGGGAGGGAGGAGATTCATGTAAGACTCAGCAAAATTTGAAAACAGTATGAAGGATCAATCTTTCTTTGAATCTCTCATATCATTCTGGATCTATTTTATATACTGAAAATTTCTTAACTTGTCCTGTAGTTATTTGGAGATACTCCTTATTCTCCCCTGACACACTTGGAGGGAAAAAGAACCCAGCAATTTGCATAATACCTAGTATTCATTAGTATTTGCTGCAATAAATTTCAGAATCTGATAAGAACCAATTAGTGACTGTATAATGAGTTGTCAGAAATCACTGGTCAAAGAGATAATAGCTCTCTCTTTTCCCTTTCTGTAACCCCCTTTCAATCCAAAACCTTTCTTTACTTACTTATTTATATAGCTTGAATTTTCTTCAGTATCTGCGTATACAAATTCCCAATATTATTCCTTAATATTCTTTTCCCCTTTGAGTGCTATTTTCTGGAATTAATTTAGATTTGTGTTAGGGTCATAATAAAGTCTTATTTTCTACTTTTCAAACCACAACAGTTCCAAGATTTTTGTTTCCATGTATGGGTTTAAAAAGAACATAAATAAGATGACTACAATGGAAAATGAATGTTTTTTTTCCCTCTAGACATGTTATTCAGAATAGGTAGTAACCATGATCATATGAAAGAGATTTGAAGGGGAGGATATCAAATGTTCGGAAATTCTGTGACATCAACAATCTAAGACCAGAATTCTATTCTTTGCTTTGCTAGCAAGTATATATTTTATTTAGGAAAAATCATGTAATCTGTGTAAACTTCTCATTGCCCATCTACAATATAAGGCAGTGGGAAGAAATTATCTATAAAATCCCCTTTCAGTTCTGACATGTAATTCTACAAAAAATATAACTATTTTTTACAAAATATGTTATTATAAAAGCTGAATTCATATACTAAAGTACATCTATCTGATAAAGTAAGAGCTTAAATATGTTGATTTAATAATTATTTAACATCTTAGGAGGAAGATAACTCACATAATTCAAATGGAGAGAATATGATAGCAAGAAATTGGTAACCAGCATTATCTCTAGTTTAAGTCTCTTAACCGAGAAGAGAAACGAAATGATTGATAATTGGATTACACTAGTCCATGTACCAGATTCCCCTCTCTTCAATTCAGGTTCCAGTGGATGCCTAATTTATTTTTCTAAAGCACAAATTAGACCATATCACTTCTCTAATAAAAAAGAATGAGCATTTCTTCTAATATTTCTAGAATAAAATAAAAACTTCTATTTGTCAATGAAACATTTTTCAAAACCTGATTATCTTTCTAGATTTATTTATCAGTATTTCCTCTCATTCTGTCTACCTTCCATCCAAACTGACTTTATAACTGTTCCAAATACAAGACCTCCACCTTCTATCTATCCAACTTTGCACATATTGACCCATATTCTTGGAACATTCTCCTTCATCTCTTCTTGGAATCCCTACTGCTATTCAAGGATGACCTCAAGTACTAGTAGGTTCCCCTTAGTGTGAATAATAACTATGCACAACTCTGCTTCACATAAATCTAATTTACTTGCAAGTCATCCTCCTCTTGATGGCTTTAGTCCTCTTCCAGAAGAAAGGAAGAACAAAAATAAACAATCCCCAGAAGTGGTCATTTTATTTGAATTTGTCCTGCCTATTTCTACTTGACTATTATTGCTGTGAATTAGAATACAAGGAATTCATTATTTGCACCAACCAGGATCTGATTGCTGCTAGTAAAAAGCGTCTTTCAATAACAGCAACATCATCACCACTAACAAATTATTTTGGACTCATTTTGAATAAATTTTGTATTGACTTATCTATATAGATGTACTTTATCCTAGTAGAATATAAACTCTTGGATGACAAGGACTATTTAATTTGTCTTTAAAATTCCCTCAGCCTACCATAATTCTTTTCACATAGCAAATCTGACTGCTAAACATTTGGGAATAGAAACTGAATTTAGAGATCCAGAAGTGTATGTACCTCTGGAAAAGTTAATATCACTGATGAGATATGTATTTAATGAAAGACTGATTTAAATAATATAATTTTAAAATAAAGTAATAGTTTCTTTGTATATTATTTTTATTCAAACATACTTTTACTCAGAGGATTTGTAGCAAATATTTAGCAAGTTCAAAGTCCTTTGATAGGTGTTGAGCAAGACACAAAAGTATCCTCAAAGAGGCTCCAATCTAGTAGAAAAACTTACCACCCATTAGACTATTACCAACTTAAATTATATAACACATCACCATTTTTAAGCATAAAAACAAAGAGACTCAAAGAGTTTGAGTCACACAGCTAGTCACATAACTAGTCTGGCAGATATAAGATTTGAATTCAGGATTTTCTACTCTGATCATAACATCTTGTCAGGAGAGGAAATAAAATATAAGCATGATATCTCTCGACTCAATTTCCATTTAACAAAAAAATGCACCTATGCTGTATAAAGAATAAAGATTTTAGGATAGCCATGTGGTGAAGTGGATAATGCATCTGTCCTGAGTTCAAATTCAGTTTTAGACACTTACTAGCCTTGTGATCCTGGGCAAGTCACTTAACCCCAATTGCTAATAAAGCAATAAATTTTCCCAGGGAGCTTTTCCTTAAAAAGAAAATGCACCCATAGACAATCACAAATGAAAACCATGGAAACAAGAAACAACAAATTAAAGGAAAATGAAAAATAGTCAATATTTCACTAAGCCTTCTCAATTTCAATGATTTGAGTGAGAAGATGAATGAGACTTCATATAAAAATGGTATTATTAGTATGATCCTCCTGTGAGGGATAGAAGGTAAAATCAGCTTGGAACTCTTGATGATGATGAATTGCCAGCTTGTAATGATAACACCGAAAAGGAAAATGTCATATTTTCTTTTCACTAAGTATACTGTCTTTCATCTAGTCCAGCTTTCTGTTTTAAGAACTGTACTGTTTCATTTTTTAAATGAAAAAGATTTTTAAAATCTTTTTAAAGTGTGTAAAGTCTGTAATATCACTATTTTTACAGATGGTTTAAGTTTCAACATTTTTGTGAGTAAATAAAACTTCACAGGAGGGTTTTTTTTTCCTGAAGAACCATTATGTATAATAACCATCCTTTCTAAAAATATTAATCATGATGGCCATTTGAGATTTCACTGAAGTATCAATTTATCACAGCAACAATTACAATCAAATGAATTAGACACATGAGACTGAAATTTTACTTAAATTTCATACATAAAACAAGACCAGAGATTTTATTGGGGAATTCTTGAATTGTTCTGCAGATGTGTCTCAAGAACAACATCAATTTATCAACATAGAGTTTTGAATACATTATCAACTATTAAAAAGCATTTGCTATTTCAATTATTCTGTCCTACTGAGAGGTCACGTATCACAATTGATCTTTATGACAATCTATTGTATAAAAGTTCCTCATACATACTTGGCTCAAAAAAAAAAAACCCTATAATTTAATGTTTGTCAAGTGCTACTGTCTTAAAATGATAATGTTACACTTTTGTTGCTTTTGTAATTTTCATTTGATTTTTACAATTTGGTAAATGTGCATTCTTAAAAAAAATAACCAAAGGGTTTAGTTAAATTGATACAGAGTAAGAACTACATCAATGTATTGTGAACTAAAAAAAAAAAAGAAAAAAATTTCCAATATGGTCAGGTTAGTGAACAGTTCAATTTTGTTCAATGAGTTCTATTGATTTTTGGCAGAAAGAAAAAGAAAGAACAGATGGTGAAAGAAAGAAATTGAGTTGCTGATGCTAGAATACAATATCACACTGAATTTTAAAGAATAATGTTCAAAAATCTCTAAATAACTAGTTCAATTAGAATAAAATACTAACATATATAAAATATTCCCAATTCACCATGAAGTGTTAAAAATATGTGCATATGATTTAATTTTGAAATTGTGTCATCTCTATGATAAAATTTTTTAAAAAGCATCATAAGGTAAGAAAGGTCCTTTATGCTACAGACTTGATGAAAAACATAACCCATTCTTCCTAGAGCCTGTGAAGAAATGGAAAATTCCTATTATCTCCTGCCAAATATACTGTGCCTAGTAGCATATGATCAAAATTATGGATATACATACAAATATATGTATGCAGGAGAGGCAAAATATTTTAAAAACACAATATAAAGCCCCTAATCATGGTAATATACCATCATAATGGGATATAGCAAAGCTTCTTAAACAGTGGGTCAACCTTTTATGGGGTCATGTAACTAAATATCGGAGTTATGAAATTATGATTTATTATCAGTAAATGTGTGGTTTGTATATCTATTTTCTATATCTACATACTGAGGATCAAATAAAAATTTCTCAAGCAAAAAGGTGTCACAAGAGGGAAAAAAATTAAGAAGCCCTGGGTCAGAGGTATGAATGCAACATTGTATCCTATTCAAATCACTGTCCTACAGGCTCATTATAAAGACTAATACTATGAGTGTTTGTGTTTTGGTTGGTTCATTCCACCTTTGGCTCAATTTGGAGAAACAAACATAAGGAACAATGAAAGGAAAGTCATTTTTTGCAGGCAGAATGAATGGTTTTAATAGGAAAAAATTCATAAAAAACACAATACATAAGAGAAAGACATTTTTTTGGATAAGCACATTTTGAAGATTATTACTAAATATTATATTTTAGTCTAATTAAAATTGAATATTCCCTTTTATTCTCTGTATTTATTTCACCATAAATATAATAACTTAAATCAGATTGGACTGCTGAAAACAGGGAGAAAAGGAGAAAACTGTGCCAACATCTTGCAATTTTGTAAGTAGAGAAAGTTTCAACAAGAAGACTTCACCATGCTTCCTCAAACCTCAAACATATTTTATTCAACTTTTGAATCCAACCTTGTCTGTATTTTGTGGGTGAACCAGACCAATCTATTTATTTTGCCCATTTCAACAATCATCCACTAATCTTTAAAATTAACTAAATGAACAGCTCAGCCATTCCAAAGTCTCTTTACTTTGTATGTTTGGAAACAGTTTCAGTTTTTGAGAAAAGCTCAAGGGACTTAATGTAATATCAGTTTCTGATATATAGTATATTTTTAAATGTTCTTGTCATGTTTAACTTGAGGGAGAAACTAGTCAGATAAAAGGCCACTTCCTGAATTCTCTGGTTCTGTTCTTCAGTTTTGAAAAGGACTTTTTCAAGTTTTCTTTCTCTATGACTCCATATGCAAAGCCAAACTAGACAACTTGAAAATTTATCAAGCAAAATTAGAAGTTTGTTAAAGTATTTTAAGTTAGTATTAAGAGAACATTGATTTCTCCTTGGAGAAAAATAATCCCATTTGACTGTCATTCAATAAGGTATTATATCTAATTACAGGCAATACTGGAATAAACTTTCAGTGTGACCTGTTAGAGTATAATATGGATATTACTTAGATATTAGAAGAAATTATTTGCCAGTGCCTAACATAACCAGGTCATTTGAAAATAGTGCATACCAACTTTATCATATATCATGAAATCTTTTAGATATCTTCAAGTTGGTAGTATAATGAATCTCAGTATGTGGCTATTGATTTATTCAGCAGATTATAATGAGGCAGGCTCAATACATGGGAAGACCCTATAAGTCCCCTAAAATGTTATTTTCCACATGGAAGGCATTAGAAACTTGCTTCTAGGAGACTGGAGGACTAGAACACACACATACACACACACACACACACACACACACACACACACACGGACACACACACATTATGTAAAGGTCTACCATGGGTTTAAAAGTAGTCAACCCATTGACTCCATTTTTTCATCATCCTTTGGGAGTCCCAACTCATCACTTCTCCTCTAAGAAGATATATCTTAATCACCCCATTATGGGGGCTCTAGAAAGCAATGATGTGTTTTGTCACCCCAACTTGGGGGCTCTAGAAAGCAGGACATAACAATTTTCCATTTTTGATCCAGGGATTGAATCTAATTTGGTCTGGTATCTGTATACAGCTATACACACTATGGAAAAAATGCAGCTTACAAACTTATGATAGGTTAATGTTAAATGTACATAGATGCTTCAGTTCTCCAATTCTAGAAGCATACCCCTAATATATCCCACATGGATGTCTACCCATGACACTATGAATCTAAGCTCTCTGTGACAGATAGCAGAGCAGCAACCTTCAGAAGATGGAGGTTACTGGACTCCAGTTCAACAGAAGTCAGTACCACAGTCTTTGAAGTTTCATTCAGTTGGTGGTGGTATAGCTGTTCAGTTGTTTTCAGTCATATCTGATTCTTTGGGAGCCTATTCGAGGTTCTCTTGGCAAAGATACTAGAGTCATTTGTCATTTCCCTTTACAATTCATTTTACAGATAATGAAACTGAGGCACACAGGATTAAATGACTTGTGCTGTGTACCAGCTAGCTACTAATTTTGGTTGGACCAATTCTATATAGTAACTAACCTAAATTATGAGTCATAACCACCTCCTTCCTCCTCATGTCCATTCCCTTCATAGAATGACAGAATATAGAAAGGAGGAGGAAGAGAAGAAGAAAATAAGCATTCATGAAGTGCCTACTATTAACAGGCACTAAATGCTTTAAAATATTACCTCATTTGACCTAAACATTCCTTTTGACTAAGGTGCTATTATAATTACCAGTTTTAGTTGTATTATTTACTCCCACATTTTATGAGATATGAGTGGGGGTTATCTTTTATCTTTTTTCTCTTCCTTTTACCTCTGTTCTTGACAAAAGACTTTGTCGTCATAATGTTTTGGTAAATATTTGTGCATTGAATTGAATTAAATAAGACTGAAATGAAATTAAATGAAAAAAATGAGTAGGCTCAGAAAGAGACAGAAGTAAGCTAACTGATTACGTCTGATTGCTATTGCAATCAGATAAGCCTGGGCTAGAGTGGCTGAAATGAGGGTAGCAAGGAAGGGCTAGGTTGCAGATATTTTGTGGAGATAAATTCAGTTAAATTTGGGGAGTGATTAGCAATTAGGAGAAGGCAAAAGGAGGAATCAAATTCTAAAACAATGAAGATTATGAATTAATAGCTTATTTGTTTATTTGTTTGTTTTTTGCAGATTTAAATGTATAATCTATAGAAACTTGAATACACTGATTGCCAAAGGTCTAATTCAAGATTTTAGGCAAAATAGTAGAGGGAATTTATGAAGTAGAGGAAGTTTCAGATGAATACTAGAGTTTGATATACATAAACATTTTTGGAAATACTACTTTTTATGGTTTTCAGTCATGTTCCACTCTTCATGATCCCATTTAGGATTTACTTGACGAAGATGCTGGAGTAGTTTGCCATTTTTTTCCTTTAGCTCATTTCACAGATGAGGAGACTGAGCAAACATGTTAAGTTTGCTTCTTCTTACTTCTCACTAATTTATTGACTGGAGTCTAGAACATTGATTTACTTATTTAAAATTAAATTTTGGGATATGTACCATTCTCAAAACTCAAAGGATTTGCAAGACAACTGCTTACATATTTACAGAGACAATTTTAAAAATGTGTCTTCCACAAATTTCTAAGAAAAAGTAACCACTAAATCCTACAGTAATCTAGACTCATGAGTCCTTAATTATACACGCCTTGCTAACTTAAAAAAAAATACAAATATGGAAAACAAAGAAGTAACCCATTTTGGTAGCTTCACCACAAGACAATTCAGTTGTACATCCTATGAGTCAGATATGAAGCTTTTAGTAATTCTTGTCAGGCTTCCTTTTGTAGGTCTCTGTGGGGGTTGGAGAATTCCTTCAGAAGTGCACAGGAAAATGAAATAATTATAATTCATTTATGTGGATTACTGTTTCTATTGGCAAATTTCAGAATGCCCTATGGATCTCTTTCTTCTTCCCTCTCCTATGAGCAGTCTGAATGAAGGACTTGTGAATTGAGTTGCCACTATTTGGTTTCAGTTTTCGAAATTATAACCAATATTATTTTTCCCCAGGACACTGACCTCTATCGTTGCTATCCTCCATGCTTATTCTGCCCCTCTCCATTTAATTTAGCATCCTAATCTGAACTAAATATCTTGATAAAATATTTTATCATATGGATCCATCCTACTGCAAAAATCTTGACGTGTGAATCCCTATATCTGGAAAAGTATATGAGAACACTGCATGTGTGAACCATAATTGCCCCACAGAAGAATGCTCTGAACTTTTATAGCAGTTTCTATTTATGAGCAAAGTGATTCACCAACACTAACAAGTATTAAATTTTCACAACATCCTTATCGCTTGACTTGGCATAGAAAATGCAAAATTTTAGAAAGCCTGGATTTAAAACTATGGATTCAATACCCTTAATTATTTTCTCAGAACTCTGAATTATTTAAATAATCTTTTAATAACTTAAAAAATTAAGCCTAGCTGGCACTGTAGGGCACCAATGATGAATCCTATCCAGTCAATTACAGTCCTGGCCTAAGATGTGCATTAGAAATTATTTTGTGGTCTGCTGTAGAATTGCATAAACCACTTAATCATTCAAATTAGTGTAAATGTTAAGACCTTTGAAGACAAGAAACAGCCAATTGAAAAATTGTCTATCCAAATTGGAACAGAGATCAGAGGTGGTACAAATATGTTTTCCATTGGAGTTTCCACCACAAATGTTTTCTGCTTCCTGTATTTAATAGAAAACATTCCTTGAGTAAGATGTACACCTATCAAGAAAATGAGATCATTTATTATCTTCCAAAAAAAAAAAAAGGGGGGAGCTTATTTGCATATGGGAGAAGGCAAAATAGATCAGTAGACTGGCAGAATCTTATCTGAATGAGTCTTGAAAGGTGTTTAAATGTGGATTAGACAAATATAGCTGCTACTTTCTAGCACAGAAATTAAAATGTTGACATATATACATACATATATATATATATATATATATATATATCCAAAATAAAATATAGAATGGGATGTCAAGAAATTTCTTTGAATCTAATAAATCCTTACAGTTTATTCTACTATGAGGTTACATTTTTACTATGTCAGTAAGTGAAAGCACAATTTTTGATGAAAGGAAAATGATATCTGGGGTCATTTCCCTCAAAGGAATGCATTAAGATTTGAGTAGTGAACTATTTATTCATTTTCATTAGTGAAGAGCAAAAAAAGTCTTCCAAATTGGAAAATGTTACTACTGTCCAAGCTTTATTCCACAGCTTCATAAAAACTATCTAGCATCCCCCAAACTTGGTGTGCTCCTTTGAGGCTGCCATGTGATTTCTCCAATACCACTTTTAGAATATGATCTTAATAATAAATAATTTTGAAACATATTAATGAAAAGGTTCACTTAAAATTGTGTGGTCATTTTTCTCTTTTAAAATTTATTTTCAAATATATTTTCCAATTACAAGTAAAACATTTAACATATATTTTTGAATATTTTGAGTTATACTTTCTCTTTCTCCCTCACACACATATTGAGAATGCAAGCACCATAATATTGATTATACATGTGAAGTCATGCAAAATGGATTTTCACATTAGCTATGTTGCAAAAGAAAACATACACACAACTAAGAAAAATAAATAAAAACACACTTAAAATATTGCTGTTATTATGTTCTCCTGGTTCTGCTCACTTCAGGTTGCAGGAATTTTTACAAGTCTTCTCAGGTTTTTCAAAAAGCATACTATCAATTTATAAAATAATACATTTAATCATGGAAAAAACATTAGACATCATCAATCTAATCCATCCTTTCTTTAAGGAACTGAGGCCTAGAAGAGTCCAATGACTTCTCCAGAGATGTAGAGCAAATGAATTTCAGAAACAGGACTTAAGTTGGTTATTCCTGACTCTAAATCTAAGCACCCTATTCAGTATTCTATCCAATTTGTCCAAATAATTGAATCAATTATATAAAAGAAAGCTTATCTCACCTCTTAGCATCCAGAATAAAGTGATTTTATCTTCCTATCACATTGAAATTAATAACAAATATTATGGATGATTGAGAGTTAATGATACCTATATTGAATGTATATAGAAATTTTTTATCATTATAATATACTCTGGAAATTCTCTGATATTCTTTATTACAATTAGGGAATTCAGATTTCTCCTACACAAAATAGTTATATCTAAGTGTACCATTGTAAGAACCCTCAAGACATCTTTCCTCCACTTCATTTTCAATGTTCATGCTGTAGCAGAATGAAATGAAATTATCTACTTCTTGCTATACTGTTGTTTATAATACTTATTTTTATAATTAAATGCCAATTCCAAATAAATGTTTGATAGAATGCTTTAGGAATGGCCAACTAAGGGATGTAACTTTTAATATAAAAACGTTTAAAACATTTATCCTTGAGTGAGAAAAGAAATAGTGAGAAGAATGAATGTATTAGAGGTGGCAATGATCAATTAGTTAATCAATCAGGAAGAATCTATTAAGTACCAATTATGTATTACATACTATTTTGGCTACTAGATATACAAAGACAAAAAAAGAGAAGCCAGCATTGAAAAGTGAGTGTTGGGATAAGGAGAAGATAACGCTGAGGGGAGGGGGCATCTAAGACCTATTCAATATAAGTTGCTATTTTATTTTCTTTTGTTTTTATCCCAATGTTGTCATTCCTCCTTTGTGACATAATACTTTCAAGTTCAGCTTCTTTGATAAAAGGCACCTCTGCTCTGTTTTAGGCAAATATGCAGGAAGTTTGTGACAAAGCCTTAGAAATTGAGTTTATTCTTACAGAATTTTATTTGCAAAGTTTATATGTGTGTGTGTATATATATATATATATATATATATATAAATATACACACACACATATAAATATATATATATAAATACCATCCCATGTGATTCCAACAATATTCTTTCAAGATGGCAGGGGAAGTACTATTAATCCAATTTTACAAATATGTATTGAGTAACAGAAATGTAATATTTCCATGTCCACCAAGCTGGCATGTAAGTGTCAGAATTCAAACTCAAGTCTCTTAACTCCAATTCCATCTCTCTTTCCACTAGTCTTAATTTATAAGTTTCAGAACCAAATCTTACACACACACACACACACACACACACTCACACACACACAATGAAGTGTCTTGCTAAAGATAAAATCAGGTTGTAAAAGTGTTAATAGTGTTAATATTAATTATGAATTCTAGATTTTTTATTTCAAATTGTTATTCCCATTATATTTAACTGTGATTAGCAGACTTAGCCAGTTGGAAAATATAGAGGAAAGGAGACTTCTAGCTATATCCCAATTATTCTAAATGAGAATACTCCACCCATGAAATGGGCTGGTTCTGAGAACCTCCAGAGAGCTAGTCTGGACACTATATTTGAATCCACCCTGGTGTGGGGGCTCTAGAAAGCAGGACATTACATTGAGATGTGCAGACTCCTGACTAGCTAACTGTTTAAGACTGCTGACTCAGACTGAGAGACTGAAGGACACAATAAAGACTTTGGACTTTATCCCTGACTATTCTTGTGGTGATTATTCTGCTGAAACCAAGACCCATTCAGAGGACCACCAGAAAGTTAGCTCTAACATTACAGCCCCAAATATCCCAAAGTATTTATGCCACTCTTCTGTTCTTTCCATTTCCTCCTTTCCTTGCTTTTTTTTGCAGGATAAGGGTACAAACTTCAGTAGCTTATACTGGATAGAATCAGAAAACATCTATCAAATCAGATATTGAATTTTAAAATGGGAACCTATTTTGAATATATATAAGTGTATATATATATGTATATATATATATATATATATATATACATATATATATACACACACACATAGATGTGTATATATACATATAATGTATGTGTATATTATATATATATATAATATATATATATATGAAAACATACATACAATTACACACAGAGTTGATGTAACAACAACCAGTATCATGAAAATTTACCTGCTCTACTCTGAAGAAGAGAATTTGTCCTTGATATATCTATCTCTATATATTTATATGTCTTACATGAATTCACATGTCTAAGACACCCACTGGATGGAGGTGAATTTTAGTTTTAAGTAAAAAGCTAAAAATATAACTATTGATATTGCTCATCTTAGGAGAATTCTACAAGTAGACAAAGAGAACCACTATTTCATACAATATAATATAAAAGTTCAAACAGAGCATTTCCCTGTAAATCATTACCATAGTGATATCCTTTCTATCACTGAAAAAGTTATATTATGCTTATATGCATACAGGTTATACATGGATTTATAGATAACAATTTTAAAAGCAATAATTTGAGTTCTTTCTCTGTTTCCCAAATAACCATTATGTCATTATTAAATTATGTCATTATTAAAAGATGTAAGAACCCAAAGTTCTCCACACAGCAAGGCCTTCATGCTATCAGGCAAAATTTATATCTTTCTAGAGTATTGCACTTCATTATGGATTAAGTAGATCTTAGACTTGCTCTTGAATATGAGTTAGGGGTGTTTTGATGTTTTGTTCTTGATTTTCATTTTTCATTTTTAAGCTGGGAAAAATCACTTTGATACTTAGGTTACAGTAATATCCTGCATTACATGCAGCAGATGGTATAAAAACCATTCACAAAGGCATAATATGTTGGTGCTAAGCCTAATGCCTGTTTTTTTTTTTTTTCAGAATTTCAAGAAAAGAAAAAAAATTATTATATCTATTTCCTTTCCAAAGGAATTTTGTAGAGTTTTATGTCTTTAAACATTTATGAAATGTTATTAAAAACATACACAAGTATAATAAATATGTAATGTATGCAAAACAAATTGATATCATGTTAAAAAGAAAAGGGAGGGAGGGACAAGCTTCTTATTTCCAACAAAATAAGTTCAGTGTTCTTATGTTAAATTTTAACTTTTTGAAGGATCATTGCAAAATGCAATTTATTTTTTAAAACTTTCAGGAATAAAATAATACTAACACTACCAACTTAATTCTAGAATTATTTATAATTGACCAATTCCTTATGTACATTTTTTTTCTTTAAACAAGTGGCCCTTTCAGCAAAATTTTATGCTACAAAGCAATACGTATAGTCCTCTTAGTGGCAACTTACCACAAAAATACTGGTTGCAAGATTGATTCATCATTGATCATTCTGTAAAGAAACTTATGCTAAAAGGAAAGTTGTTCTTTGTGATGTGGTTACAATTTATAACCTTCCATACTCCATGTTTCTAGGCAAGACCTATAAGCTCACCTTCACATATCATTTACATATCTTGATCACTTCCACATGTCTGGCATAAGGTAAAATAGTTTGTGTATATTGTAATATGGCAGCAGCCACAATAAAATGAAATTCAATCTTTGTCCAAAATGCCTCAGACATTTATTCATACCGGTAAAGGAAGTGTTTGCCAAATGTATCTCAGTTTCAAGAATTGTCTTTGAAGAGCCCATTGTGGTTAGTGTCACCTTCCTATCTAATGGCATTTAGATTTCCCCATCCGGCATCCAAGTGTCTTCTATAAAACAAAAGTTTCTTTAAGTAGTTCTCAACATGTTCTTCTTTCAATTTATTAGCTGCAGATTTCGTTTATTTTCTTGAGTGACTGAATATTCTTGAAAGAATCCTCCTTTTTCTATTAATGGGCTATTTGCAATCACAGGTGGTTTGCAGAATTTGTCAGAAGGACCAGACTTTATTTCAAGAATGTTCATTCAGGTCTGGAGACACAGAACATAGGAATATTGTGTTAATTCCTATGTGCATTCAATGTTCCTAAGTTGTCATGAAAGATGATGTGTCTTTGTGGACGAAGTCATAATAAAATAATATTTGGAGCAGCCATTACATCATTTTAGAGGATATGCTGTAAGTACAGGAGCAAATAAAATGAGTCATTTCCTGGGTTATTTCACTGAATATTATATGACTGCCTTTGGTCCATGTGGAAGACATGAATTGGAACTTATATACTGTAAGATGCAGCCAACCCCTTCCTTAAGAAACAGGTGCTTCCTTGTTCAATCTGGCTCAGTGAATTCATGACCATGAGACTTAAAGAACTTCAGGTATACTTTGATTTCTTTTCTTAATCCTCATCATTAGGTTTACATACACATGTATACAAGTACTATGGAAACTATCTTACAGAGTTGTGACTAGCAATATGACAGAAGTCAAAAACTTTATTTCTACCAGTCAGGACAGAAATGCTGAGAGCCTTTGCCTACTGATCTTTCCATTATCTTGAAACAGAACTTTCACATTCATAGGTGCCTAATAAAAATGCTTATTGACTGACTTTCCACAAGGGTGTGTGTGTGTGTTGTGCATTTTCCTCTAGTTATTGGTCACCTACTCACAGGCTTATTTTTTAAAAGTATATTTCCAATGCTTTCTTGAAAGATTTTTTTAAAAATTCAAATTATATCACTTTTATTATTTCTTCAAACTTTATACTAGGTTCATCTGTTGTAGCAAATCAATGGCCTAATTGTAAACTGACAACTGATTAAGGAATGACTCCCAAATTAGTAACAATTTGTTTCCTGTCTACTAAAATGTAATAAATTCTGAATATATATGTATGTATGATATTATCTGGTGTTCTCCATGAACAGAATCTCTGGATTGTTATCTCAAAGAAAGTATTCTTGACATATAGGCAGGATAGCTATATAGTCTAACTAAAGTCTTTGGCTTCTCTGATTCTTCCTTGAAGATCCATATTCTCTCTTTTTTTTTCACTTTACTCACCTGTTCCAACCTTTACAATCTATGTTCTGGCTATCAAAATATATGCTGATTTATTTTAGAAGGTTTTATTTAAATCTATACCTTTTTTTTTTCTTTTTAATATCTTCAGCAACACATATTGCTATATGTTTTCGGTACTCTGCATGGTGGCCTTTTGGAAAATGTTTATCATGAACATTAGAATAAGAGATGATCAAATGTCTCATTAAAGAATGTTTCCTATTATCTCTCGTAAATCAGTACATCTATTGCTTTGTTTGCTACTGAGAGCCATCATTCCATTTATCTGAAATCTCTTTCCTCCTGGTTTAATTCATAGTAAAAATTTCAAAATCAACAAGGTTTAACTACCCAAGTAGCACATCTACTCACTGGATTACTGTTTAAAAGTCTCACATTTATAATATTCACCATTAACTTAAACATATATATAGTCTAAAACTACACTTCTTAGCTCCAACTAATTGACATGGCCAAAACACCCTACCAAGATAAGTTTGAAATGAGTTCATGATTTAGACATAAAGGTGTTGTTAAAGCAAATTAGAAGAACAAGGGATAGTCTCTTTCTCAGTTTTGTGGAGAAGAAAGGAATTCATAACCAAAAAAGAACTAGAGAGCATTATGAAATACAAAATGGATAATTTTGATTATTTATATTAAAAGTTTTTGCACAAACAAAACCATGCAGCCAAGATTAGAAGGAAAGCAAAAAAATAGAGGGGAAATTACATTCAAGGACCCTGATTAAGGCCTCATTTCTAAAGTATATAGAAAACTGACTCAAATTTATAAGAATACAAGCCATTCTCTAATTGATAAACGATCAAAGGATATGAAGAGACAATTTTCACATGAAGAAATTAAAGCCATTTCTAGTCATGAAAAAATTATTGGAGTCACTCCTGATTTGCAAAATATACTGCATACCTCTCAGATTAGCTAAGATGACAGGAAAAGATGATAAATGTTGGAAGGGGTTTCAGAAACTGGGACACTGATACATCGTTGTTGGAGTTGTGAACTGATTCAACCATTCTGGAGAGCAATTTGGAAGTATGCCCAAAGGACAATCAAACGGTGCATACCCTTTGATCTAGCAGTATCTCTACTGGGTCTATATCCAAAAGAGATCATAAAAAGGGGGAAAGGACCCACATGTGCAAAAAATGTTTTGTAATACCCCTTTGTGTAGTGGCAAGGAACTAGAAAACAATGTGTGTCCATCAATTGGGGAATGGTTGAACAAATTAGGGCATATGAATACAATAGAATGTTATAGTTCTATAGGAAATGATCAGTAGGGTGATTTCACAAAGGCCTGGAGAGACTTATATGAACTGACTCTAAGTGAAGTGAATAGAACCAAGTGAACAATAATCGACTCTGATGGACTTGGTTCTTTTCAACAATGAGATGATTCAGGCCAGTTGCAATATTTATGATAGAGAGAAATCTCCATTTGCATCTAGAAAAAGGACTATGGGAACTGAATGTGAATTACAACTTAGTATTTTCATTTTTCTTCTTGTTTGTTTGCCTTTTTTTCCCTTTCCCATTTTTTTTACTTTTTTTCATCTGATTTTTCATTGTGCAGCATGATGAATGTGGAACTATGTATAGAAGAATTGCACATGTTTAACCTATATTGGATTGCTTGCTATCTAAAGGGGGGGAATTGGGGAGGGGGTAAGAAAGGGAGAAAAAATTTGGAACACAAGGTTTTGGAAGGGTGAAGGTTGAAAACTATCTTTGCATGTATTTTGAAAATAAAAAGCTATTATTAAAAAAAATAGGCCCCAGATTAGCACTTTGTGGAGAAATCCTCCACAGATTACAAATTAATATTCCAAAAATTTTGTTTTGACAAAATTAATAAAAATCTTCATTGGCTCCTTGTTGCCTTTAAGATCAAATATAATTTATTTTTAATCATGCTGGAATTTAAAAATAATTTCCACTTTCATTTCCAGATTTCTTAATACTCTTCTTTACATATTTTACACTAAACACAAAGCGTAACACATGGATATGTCCTGAATCAGATTAAAATGTAAATGGAAAACAAAATAAGCAAAAATAAAATAGAAAATCACAGGTGAACATTACCTGTTATCTAAGTCAATACATAGCCTAAAGAGATTCTTATTTTATGATTCAGTGTCCCTTGTTTTAACTTGAGTTTGAAATTACTGCTTTAAAAAATATAACAAGCTTTCTCTATCTTACCTCATGAGTGAAATAGTATAACAAAAAGTAATAATAATAACAACAACAGAAATTATGACGATGTTAGTGGCAATGTTAATAATAAAAACAAGATCTAGCATTCATGAAGAATTTTCAGGTTTGCAAAGTTCTTCATACATGTTATCTCATTAATCGTCAAATTAACTTTGGGACATAGGTGATATTATTATCTTTATTGTACTGATTAAGAAACTGAGGCAGAACAAATTTAAGTGACTTTGTAGGGTTATGTAGTGTCTGAGACCGTCTTGGAATTCAGGTATTCCTGAGCAGGCTTAGTGTTTTATCCCCAAAGCTATCAATTCCTTAATATGTATCATTTTTGACTTAGAAATATGGAAGTAAAATTTACTTTTATGAGAAGCAACCTGGCAGAATAGATAGAGAGCCAGTCTTGAAGCCAGAAAGATTTCCATTCATATCCAGCCTCAGAGAGACTACTTCTGTGACTCTGGTTGTCACAGAACTTCCTAGTATTTTTACCAACTCTTTGAATTCATAAAATCTAAAGGTGTCAGTCTGTACTAGTAAAAAGAGTTTCCTCATCAGGGAATTTTTTATACCAATGAAATTAGATCTAGTCCCCATCTTTAGGCAGTTAGAAAACTAAGCATCTTTGCTAATGAAGGAAATAAAAGAAAAAATAAGTACTACATGAAACTGTACTAGCTATATGAAATCATTAAAATATTAGCTCACATTTCTATAAGACTTTATGGTTTAAAAATGTGCTGTTCATAATAATCCCCGTTCATAAAGGACAAATGATTTCCTTAGCCTAGTTTGTGTCAGAGCCACTGAAGAACACAATTATTCTGGTTTCACAAGTTCTTTCCTCATTTTACCAAAAAAAAAAAAAAAAAAAAACTTGTTATATCAGTCAACAACCAATACCTTTCAAGGATATTTTAAAAGAAACACATTTAAAGAACAATTAAATTAATTACTCAATTGTATCAGTCAAAATATACCTAAATCATAAATAGATAGAAAGTTGTATAACTATAGGTATTAAAGACTTTGCTAATTGTCTTTTGCCTATTTTTTATGCAACTTATGAACTATATTGTCACTATTCTTCAAACAAGCAAAAGACAAAAATATGTAACTATTTTTTCTACATACAAATATTAGAGAAAGCTTTCTATCACCTTGATTAATGCTGTAACCCCCAAAACATCCTTGAAAGCAACAATAGGCATGTTTTATCCTATTAACATTCCCTTAATTTATTATCCTAGCACAGCAGCAAGCATGCCAGACTTGAAATTAGGAATACCCTGTTTTAATATCTGCTCTTACTCTTGGCAAATCACAATTTCTGTCTTTCCAAGTTTCTGTAATTATAAAAATTAACAGCACTTAACTAAAAAGGGCTGTTGAAAGGATCAGGTGAATTGAGATCTGTAAAGCACTTAGGATAGTCCTTTTTACATACTAAGCACTTAATAAATGTTTATTTTCTTCCCCTTCCCCCAAATATATACAATATTACTTTCTGCTGATTTTAGGAACACACAAATGAGCTACCTAAATAGATTTTTTAAAAAATCACATCAACTGATACAAAAACCAAGTGTCTGCTTTTACATGCCATGGAAAGAATCAATATAAAAAAATGAAACATCCAATTAGTAAGATGTATTATAGTCACAATGTATATCAAAAATTTATGGACATTTGCCTAATATTGCATTACAAGATTCTGTCTGGGCAATTAGATGTAGCATTAAATGTACAAAGTCCTACTCTGGTGCCATGTAGATTTGTGGAGGTGACCAATTGTTTGCAAAGGTGATACCTTTGAAGCATAAACTCTGAGAATCTACTATATTGGAAAGGATGTGAATAATTGATCAAGCCATTTTTGGAGGACCAACCTAACTAATCATGGAGAGACACATCTCCAATAGGCTAACAATCTGGTTATGTTTTTTATTTCTTTTCAGTCTTTGTATCCCATGAAGCAAAGAAAAAGTGTTTTCTTTTCTTTCTTTTCTCTTTTTTTTAACGACCCTAGATCCTATACAGCCTTCCTTCTACTTATTCTGAGATTGATATAGAATAGTAGAAAATGGTACATGGAAGCTATTAAGAATCATACAGATTTCAGGCCATCCAAAAACTTCATTTTGAATAATGGTACTTTAAATATGAGATTCTTGCCCACTGACCAATGAGTGGGTTGGAGCTAAATCACATAAAATTTGACATTCTTTCTACAAACAAAACCAGAAGGATGGAAATTGCAGCTAAACACAACAATAATTCTCAGGTGCTCCTTCAGGGAAAGGTACTGTATGAGAAGCTTTTATAATCTGCACAGAGTCAAAAAGAATCATTATTTCAAGGGATATTTAATTACCACATATTATAATACTAAGGATAACAATCTACAAGAAAAGATCACCATGAAAATATAGTTTTTATACCAATACATTATAGAGGACAAAGTGGTTAAAAAACTTTTAAAATAACTTAACAAAGCCTTCCATATCATGTTAATATAGCCTAATACTTGATGATACCAATCACCAAGTAAGAAAAAAGTTAGAAAAGATGAGATCGGGGAAGACTAAATGCGAAAGCATGATTTAGAAAAAGGGAAGAAGCAAGGCCAAAGACATGCTCCTCTCTCAAGAACACTGTACAGGATGGGAATGCAGAAATGGTGAAAAATTTCTTTTGCTAGAGGGAATTCATGAATCAGTGAGATCACTGAGCTTTTGAAAACATAAGCAGAGATACTATCTATCAGACCACGAAAGAAGGGGTTCAATTTTGAAAAAAAAAAAAAAAACCATTGCAGACACTGTTGGGCAAATCACAGTCCTCCCCTTGGTTTGAGTCTTTGTTTTAAGAAGATTACTTCTTTCATAAAGAAATGTCTTTATTAAACTCAACTTCAACTGAACTGTATTGCTGAAAGCCAATAACAAGAATAATCTTTGCCTGTTTAAAATTAATATCACTTTGTTAGTTATATTTTGGCAACTAATTTATTAAATTGTATCCTCTTGAATAATCTGTCATAAAAAATTGGCTGGGTTAGTAAGGTAAGCAGCCAAGATGCATAGATCCTGGGCTTATTGTTATTTTGGTATAGATATATGTGAAAGACATACTCATTATGGGTAGAGGAAAGAAAGTATTAGTTTTGGTGTTATAATGACTGAGTTTTAATCTGGTTCTGATGCATAGTTCCTATGTGAATGCAGGTAAAATAACTGAAGTCCTCAAGACCTCAATTTTCTTATCTTTAAATGAAAGGTTGGATTATTAGATGATTTCTAAGTTTCTACTCAACACAGCTATAAATACAAGTCTTGACTTCTGGGACAAATTCAGTTGCCATGGATTGAGGGGGAAGAATCCGTGAAGAAGTTTGAAATGGGGGCAATGAGGATTTGGGGCAAGATGAGTATCAAGTAATATAGTTTCAAAGCAATTACAGATCTGGGGAAAGTGACAACAGCCTACAACTACCCTTTTTCAAGTCCATTTCTGCCTGCAATTCTCCTCTCCTCTATTCTCTGATTTACACAGGCAGGGATCATGAGGATATAAGGATAGTAAATGGAACTTCTCTTCCAGGACAAAGAACAACACCCCAGATGCCAAAGCCTCATCAAGGTTCTGACTACGCCATTGTAATTACAGTTCTTTGCCCAACTTTGTCTTATGGTTCTAAGAACTTTTACATGCTATATAAGCATGTTGTTGTTGTTGTTGCTATTACTGTTATTGTTATATAAAAGAAAAAATTTAAGGCAAATGGGAGCTCTCAGGAGAGAGGAATGAATCATCACAGAGACAAAAGGGAAAGAGGAATCTCTAATTATATCACTTGCTGATTCTTCATTGAATGAGGAAAGATTTTACTACAGGAGAAGAAATGATGGATGTGCATGCCAGATTGAACCATTACAGGATAAGAAGACTGACTGCAAGAGCTCTATAAATAAGGATACATGTTCTACCATCTTTACTACCACCTCTAAGAAAGTCACCAGATTTTAGTCTCGAAAGCCACATCTAGAGAACTGTCATGACCTAATCAGGCATACTTCATGGTTCCTTTCTGTTCCATGAATCTATGTATTCACTAAATGCAAAGCAATCATTCTTACTAATATTAGAAATATCATTCTATTAATGGAATTGATGTTTAAACTAGAATTGGTAGAAAGTCTTTCATGTTACTCTTCTATTTCTTTCTTGAATTAAGAGTCCACTGATAGATTTGCAATTTTTAGCAATTTTAGCAGAAGCTGAAATAATCTTTTCAGGAAAATAAAATTTTCTTCCTTAAGTACATACTTTTATCAGATTAAAATTTCAAATTGCTCTTTTTATTTAATTAGTAGGAAAGAAGGACATTACCTATTCAATCTTAAGTATAAAAGATTATTTTGTTATCATTATCAAGCCTGTACAAATGAAAACAATATGAAAAGCCATTCATGTAATAGTGGAATGATATATCCTGAAATCCACTATAACAATACAAACAGAATTAGACTTCAATTAAGGAAGATCTTTCCTCCAGTTCTGTGCTTGACAAACAGTAGCTGTGTCACTTACCCTCTCAGCACTACAGGCAACTTCATAAGATTATAAGTTGTAGAGAAGGAGCTTGTCTGCAATGATAGAGAAATATCTTAATCTGAAGATCTCTGTACCAATGACCAATGCAATTAGAGGTCTAGTTCTAATCTCTTTCTTAGTTTTTTGAAAAAATACAGATCATGTAGCAAGTGTGAGACCTGACAAGTAAATAATCTGTGTGCTATACAGACAGAACTGCTGGCTTCAGATGATATCATGAGATCCATGAAATTTGAAAAGAGCCGGAAGAAGGTACCCAGGATGTTCAACAAGATACATTCAATAATGTTATGGTATGGAAGTATACAGATCAGTTCTGTTAAAAGGAATACTAATGCCTCTGAAGATGCAAGTCAAGTCAATAAGCAGTCATTATGTACATACTATCTGTCATATACTGTGACAAGGATGGGGAAGAGAAAGACAGGAAGAAGGATGGAGAGGGAAAAACCCCAGCTCTCATGGATCTAGATCATAGTTCAATGGAAAGCATTCTGTATTTGAAATTAAAAGTGATCTGGATTTGAATTCTCCTTTGAATACTCACTTGTTATAATGTGTGAACATGATAGAATCACTTTAACTTTTTTTGTCTCAGTTTCTTCCTTAAAATGTGTATATCACCTGTGGCACCTACCTTCAATGATTAAGATGAGCATAGATATTTGTAAAGCATTGGACACGTGTGAATGAATACCCAGGTACATCTTTGGATAAACATCACAACATCTTTCCTCTCTCACACATAGGGAAGTCACAAGTTCACTCAGGGAAAACAGAAACAACCATAGTAAGATCAAGATATGCTGACACTGAGTCTATGATTTACACATAATTATAATAAAGACTCAATAAAACAGGAAGTAGAATGAAAGTAAGAAAGTATTTAGTTGCCTAAAATGAGTTTAAATTTGCATACCAAGATTTTACTTCTGAGAAAATTAAAAGAATGGGGAGAGATTTTTGCCCGGTGAAGTAACCAAAACTAGAAGCATTTGCACAAAGATGATAGGAAGACAATTGTTGTCCAACAATGAGAGTTACAGACCAATGGGCTTACATTTAAAGAAAACAAAACAAAACCAAAAAAAAAAAAAAAAAAAAAAAGACACCTTTAAAACACTTTAGAATTCTTATCAATACAATAATAAGCTGTCAGTCTAAGAGAGAAAATGAAATATGCCTCTCACCTTTTGCCAAAAGGATAGTTAACTTAGAATACAGAGACCTATTTGTTTTTTGTACAATGCATGTTTTCTAATAAGTGTTATCTTTATCTTGTATTGTTTAATTGGGAAGGAGGGGAGGAAGTGAAGTTAGAGAAGGGTAAATACATATAAAAATAATAAAATATAAAAAACAAATTTGTAAAAAAAATGATTAGATATTGTTGCTGATACACAGCATATACTCTGAAAAAAATATAGAGAGAATATGAAGGTGCTGAAGAATTGGAGAGTGGCCAAATGCCCCACCTTTAATTAAAAAAAAAAAAAGAAAGTAGAATTAGTAATCTTCAATAATTCTGATTTAAATTTCTGCCACCAGCCTGAAATGCATTATTAAAGCAAAGGTCACACAAACAAACAAAATAAAAACAAAACTAGAATAGTTTCATAAAGAAAAGTTCATATAAAGTGACTTTTTTCCTTTATTTTTTTTAAAAATAGAATTACCAGACAGACAAATCAGAAAAGTAGATATAGGTTATGTAGAATTTAGAAAAGCAATCTTTCATGCAAATCTTATGAACAAGGTGGAAAGATGTGAGTTAAAGATAGCAGAACTAAATTTAAAATCGGTTGAAGAGCCATATCTGAAAGTGTCATAATAGTCTCATAACAGTTTGAAGGCTCTCCAATGGAGTGCCCCAAGAATCTATACTCCATCCCCTATTCTATATCCTTAGCTCCCTCCTGATGATACATTTCCCATTTCCACTCTTTTTATACTGGTTGCATTTTCACTTGTATGCACTAGTAAATAAATACTAATGAGTTTGAATACTCTTTACTCCCCATTGTCCTTTGCAGGCCTTCCTTCTACCATTATCACTCAATTATCTTTCAATCTTTGAGTTCATTCAATCCATATTTATCACCCAATAAAGATTACAGGACCTGTTGTCTATCAATCTCCAGGAAATGCTCCTTCCTTTGCCACACATTCAATGACTACTACCCAGTATTTCTCTCTTCCTCAACTCCTACCTTCAAGCTAAAAGAAATTAACATGCAAAAGAATTCTCTTTCCAATACCCAAATCCCAAATTCAGTACTTACTTTTTAAGGCCTATTCCTTCAGCCTACTTCAAATATACATAGTAACAATCATACCTTTGATCTTGCTACATTTCTCAAGGATCCTGCTTCCATGTTCATGAACTCTGAAATACTTTTATCTGATTACCTTTCTCACTGACTTGCAACTCCAATGACTGTTCTTAGTCTTCACTATGACTTTGACTACTCTTCAATCTCTATCTGCTAGGTGTTTCTACTGCTTGTAAAATTACTTCACCATAGAAGAAATGACTTAGCAGGGAAATGTGATAGTTGTTCCACTGCATTTGGAAGAGAGATTATGTCTACTTAATGGTTTTAGAAGTCAGAACTAGAACAATAAGTAGAGATTAAAATGTTATATATTGTATAGGGGGAAAACTCCTTGGTCACTGAAACTCGGAAGACCTCATAAGTCATGAATTCTCCACATTAAAATTCTTCAAGTAAAGTACTGGTGACAGTTTGACAGATATATTGTAAATTAGATAGAGAGAGAATGCATATAAGTAGAGTACTTTTCCAGTTATTATTTGAGATCACATATGCACTGAGGTACTAAAACAAGCAGTGAATGACATAAACAAGAAAATAAATCAAAAGGGGAAAAAGAAAACACACATTTGTTTCTATATCTATGTATTTTCTAATATTCTGTGAAGGAAAGCCATAAAAGCCATAGTTATATCAATAATGCTTGTTGCCAAAAGCACTGAAATGCAAGAAAAAAAAGTGAAAATACTCAATCTGTTTTGTTTACATTATTCCAAATAATACATTTGTCAGATTTCTTTTTTATGGAAACAACTAAAATGAGGAATAGTTTTTAGAACTCTGCTACTAAGCATGCATATTATAATGATGAAGCCATCACACAATGTATTTCTTGCTCAATAAGTTAGTTGACTGGATAATGGAGAAGTCAGAGTGACAGGCTTTTCCCTACTCCAAATTGGCAGCACTACTTCAATGGATTGACCTTTCTCCCTAACACCTTGGTCTCAGTTCTACTCCCTGAATTTTAATTACTATTACCGAACAAGAGATATACTATCTTCTTCTGCCTTGGGGAATTACATTTTGTTAGTCCTCAGGGAGCTAGGAAAAAGGATAACAAATTCTAAATTGTGATATAGACCTACAAACATTTATAAGCATATTCATATTTATCACCTGAACTCCCAAAGTATATGTTGCTTACAATTACTTATATTCTGTTTAATGATATCTATTGCTGTAAAAATGCTATCTATATATTTTATTGTTATTTAGTTTTCATGTGGTTTTTTTCTTGTTTCCCCAACTTTGTAGGAGAAACTCAATAAATACTTCATAATCTACTGTGCTGATTTATCTTGATTTATATATGATCATTAAAAGTTCAACACAGACAGAATGGAGAAAGTAACATATTGTTTTCTGTTTTGTGTAATTGCATGAAATACTGTTATACTAAATTCATTCCTTAAAGAATGTGAACAGATTGGACCAACAGAGCTAATCCTCTTTTTCTTAAAAAATTCAAAGTACATTACTATTGTCTGAGTTTACATGAATTTATCTTTATTTGGATAGTTAATAGTTTGGACACTGCTTCAAATGAATATTTTATTTCATTTTATATTGACTGTACATCAAGAAAAGTTTCCAACTAATTCAGGCAATATTTTAAATGTGATAGTGTCTTCTGAACTGTTAAAATTTCCATTGGAAAGTCTGAGCCCACAACTTTGGGGAAAGAAAGTTCCAAGACTGCAACAAATGAAAAACTCCCCCTTCCCTCAAATCAGTCCCTCTATCAAAAAAAAAAAAAAATCAGTGATGAGAAGCTAATAATTATTCAACAGGCACTTATTTAGTACTATAGGTATATAGATATAAACACGCTTACACTTATATGCTAAATCAGTGCTATTTTAAAATGTGAATCTAAAAAGAAACAAAGCACTATTGATCAAACCATATTTCTACACTCATCAAAACAAAACATATATTTGAGAGTAAGCAGGCTATGGCTTCCTGTTTCATGTTTATAAGCAATTTCAAAAGGCTCATGCTCCACACTCCAACAATCTTCACTGAGGTCAGAATTCTTCTATGTTGGCAATACACTACCAAATGATAATAAAGTAGCACTAAAATGTCATGTGACAGTTGATAAAGGATATCAGTCTCATTTCTTTTCTATTAACTAGCAGTATTGTCTGCCTATAATTATAGTCTCTTCTTTACAAATGTGAACTATATATATATTTGTTTCAGCCATGTTCTAAGAATTAATTTCTATTAATGTAATAGTTAGCTTACATCTTTTTTTTTATTTATGTGCAATATTTCACTATAAAGAGCAACCTTTATTTAAGAATAGGGTAGTAACACAGATTATAGTATTCACCATGATTGGACACTAAATATTCACTACACATGGAGATGCCCATGTCTAGTGATGATATAAAGCATTACTTTGCAGGATTTTTTCATCTAATATAAAAACTCAGATACAGAGAGCAACTTTCCATTATAAACAATGTAAACTTAAGGACAGGTGCTAGGCGTAATTACAGTATTACTGTGTATTATAGTGTAATAATTTGTATATATGGCCTAGCACTTAACATAATATTTTAATAAATAATAGGTGGCTAAAAATGTCTGTTGACTGAATGAATGAACTAAAATTGATTCAATACTTGTGATGTTCAAAACATCATTATATGCTTTTTGAATTTGGGACAATCTCTCCATCTGTTCTTGCCTTGTATAAAAGAAGGCAGATAAAGACCGCTCACAATTCTGGAGAAATAACTCTTCCACCTGGTTTCCATGACTCTGCAGCACTAAACTGGGGGGGAAAAGTAATATATTTCTAAGAATGAGCTAGAGTAAATACTCCATCTCCTCTCTCCATGAAATGTGATTTTACTCAAAAATACTTCCTGATTACAGGGGCTTTCCTTCTCAATCTAGATCTAGATTAACTCCAAAGAAGATTCATGATTAGGTGAGACTATATTACTCTTATCTTCCCTCTGCTCCACCCCACACCTTTTTTATTGGAAAGCACATAACTGGTTCTCTTCTAGAATGGAAGGTATTTATTTGGACTCACCTTCTCTATAATGTATAATGGCACATATTCTGAATGTTTTTTTTTTTTTTTTACTTTGAGCTTTAATAAAAGCTAGATAGAATACTATTTACTAAATACAACAATGTATTTAGTGTAATTTTTAAAAATGAATATTTTCACAACTTCTTATTAGCTATGTCTGAAGTTTTGGAACTGAATAAATGGACCTTCATAGTTATACATTTTCAATTAAACTCCTTGAAATCTGCAGGTAAATTCTTTCACAAGTTTTACACTCAGCAATGATCCTAAACCTACTCATTCTTTATATTTATCACCATGATTTTCTTTTTGCTTGCATTCAATCCCTAGCTCTATTATAAATTGTGTATTTTCCTATCCTGGGTCTGACAGAATCCAGCTTTGTTAATGTTTGGAAACAGTGTCAGAATTCCTTGTTTACACAAATGTTTATATCTTGGCAATAGTCAGATGGAGTGGATGGAAACTTTCAGAATTATTTGTGTCAGGCATGATGGTGGAGGTCCCCATATGTTTAATTAAGGACAAGTAATTATAAAGGAACTATAAGTCAAAGAGGGATACAAAAGAAACCAGTTTTTTTTTTTTTTTTTTTTTTTTGAAACATTTAATTTTTCCAAAAAATTTCCTGGTTCCTTATCTGGCCATATTCTGTGATCACATAAGATATAAAACTCGGTGTCAAAAGGAAGACTATCTTACAACACAAGCACATTTAACATATCATGTTAAAAACAAAAGCATTTTAACTTCAGCATACCAAATGTCTTGAAATTATATACATGAAAACTATATTTTCTTAAATGGCCAATATCTTTTTCAGCCACAGCTGAACTGTGGTAAAGCTTGAACCATAATAAAATAGCAAAACTAACAAAAAGTAAATTCTTTAGCAAGTTGTATTTGAGCCAAAAATCTGATCTTTCTGTATTGAATCTCCCCTCAGTTTTGAGTGCAAATATTTTTATCCTGTTTTCTTGACCATTTCCAAACTGATGAAGCAGCTGTCACAAATTGCTACTGCCACCTATTAGTGAAAGCAGAGAACTGCAAATCCTGATATTCCATTTGTCTAGAAACTTCAGAAGGGAAAATCATAATCATACTAACCATATGTCCTACTATGTTACAACTTCAGCTAACGTCTGTATGTGTGTCATATACACTAAGACAAATCAATATTTTATATATTAAAATTTTGATATTGTCACTAGCAAAGGAGAATTATCTAACTACAAAAACAATTAATAGAGCATGGTTTTTCAAAGGACTTTTCTTTTGTGTGTGCTGATTTGCAGGACAGGAAGGAACATGCATTTATTAAGCACCTATTCTGTTCCAAGCACAATGCTAAGTCTCATTGTTTTGATACAAGGATCCAATTTCTAATATTAACACGAAGTCAACATATCATATATGAAGATATATATCATATATAAAGCCAATATATCCTAATGTATATTTCGAGAGATAGTGTACATATATGTATATATACACACACACATAGGTATATGCTTATATGTACATGTACATATACGTATAAGCATATACCTATGTGTATATAAACATACATATACATATATACATACATGCATACACACATTATCCTTCTGATGCAACACAATAACACATACTGCGTGTGTGTGTGTGTATGTGTGTGTGTGTGTGTGTGTGTGTTGCAACATAGGAATAAGAGGGAAAGAAACAGGGGGAGACAGGAAGAAACAAAGGAAGAGCCTCCTTTTGTAAGGGAACTATATTAGATAAATATTCCGTTCAAAAACACCTCCGCTACTAGTATGGAATGAAATAAAGATATTGAAATGTAATCTTTGTTGATCTACTTCAGATTTAAATTTTTTCTTAAAAAGTTTGAATGATAGTTCAGGCATCTTGGGTTTTTTTTTTTTTTTTTGGATTTATAATCTGAAAATTTAAAAACAGGAAAATATAAATAAAATATGAAACAAAACTTAATTCTGACCTTCCCTTTGGAGCCCATGATGACTTGATAAAAAAGGAAATGAAATTAAAATGCAAATTAAAAATGCAAAAGGGCAAATTCACCTAATACAATTAAATTGATAATGTCTATGTAATACATTGTACCTATGCTAATAAAAACTTTATCTTTTATAATTAAATAATTGTAATTTGCTTTTATAGGAATTATTTGCAAAAATATTTATTATACTGGCAAGTATAATATCTGAAGAAAATATTTCAATCATTAATATTAATAATAATAATAACTAACATTTATGTAGCACTTGAAGTTTTGCAAAAGTCTATGAATTCTAACTCATTCTATCCTCATAACAATCCTCTAAAGTAAGTAGAATTACTATGCCATTTTACTGATGAGGAGATTGAAATTGAGCAGGTTAAGTGACTTGCCCATGATCATACAACTAGAAAATTCCTAAGGCTTTTTTCTTTTTTAAAGTATTTTGAAATCAAGATTTTAGAACTATAAGTTCAGTGCTCTATCTACTATACCATCTACTTGCTTCCTAATCAGAATGATCAGCTTTTCTGTGTATGAAGATTTAGTTAAATAATGAACATGTTAATATGTTTCAAAATCAAGAGAGCTATAAACTTGTTTATAACATGTTACTAAGTGGTCTAATACAAATAACACAAACACTGAAATCAGAAGACTTGGATTCAAATCCCAGTTCTCCAATGAACATACATTGTGACTGCACAAATAATTTAGTCTTTCTAGATTTGCTTTTTCATCTGTAAAAGAAAAGGCTAGTTTTTAGATGATGGTTGAAATTTCTTTTATTTCTAGGTTCCATGATACAAGGAAAAGGAATGTTTCCAGGTTTGAAGTTCCCCAGAAACCTCTATTGGTAATTCATACCTTGCTGATCCAGTACTGGGTAGTGTAGTATGAATTGCCCCTATGTGAGAAAGGGAAGAGAAAGAACAGGAAGAAGGAAGTGTGGGTAGTAGATATTTTCTCTGGGTCATTAGTTCAGATCTGGTTTAGGCTTCTAGTGACTAACAGTCAATGTCAAGTAGGTTAGTGACTTAAGTGGAAAGTGGAAAGACTCTGTGGTCTCAATAACATGCCTACTTGCCAAAGTCTATCCTGCAGAAACCACATAATATCAATATGGTTGAGGGCTTTAAGCAAAGAAGCTAAGGACTAGACTTTTACTGATATCTTTGGGCTAGGTTCAGAGCAATGTAAGGGATCATCTATTATTGTAAGGACTATGTTTGTTTGAGTGGATAAATACTATTCTCTCCCAATTTTCAAGGCTTTTAATTAGACACTTCAGGAATAACAAATGTACTTTAAAAGTTGACTGTCATTTAAAAGAAAGAAATGACCTTCTACATATAGGCCACAAAATTTTAATTAGCACTTAACAAAATGATACCAAGTAAAAATGCATGACTTTATATTTTAGAGGGGTAATGTTTGGTGCCAAATTCATGAATTATTGACTGCTATCATGAATTACAATAATTTCTTAAATTTTACCATTGACAATTTCCATATGAAAATACACACAGGGCTTTTCAAATGTCAGATTTCTTTCAAAAATAAAAATAATAAGGTAGCATGGCACAGTGGATTTGGAATCAAAATCCTTGGGCTCAAACCCATTCTTAATAACTTAGAACTTAGTATGGCTCACATATAATTCTTTCAAGGTTTTAGAAAACATATTATCTTTATCATAAGCCTTTGGGAGTCAGTCTGTAGCTCAGGCCTAGGTTGCATATAGCTCATACCTTTTACTCATACCTTTTGGTGAGCAAGCTGTTGTCAACATCAATGGCCAGGTACATTGGGAAATTTGTTTTCATAAAGTTAAAGAACATGTTTGTTTAGCATGAAGGTATATTTCAATTATATTATAGCTGTGAGGAGAAGAAAAAAGGTCTTAGAGGTCTGAAAGGAAGCCAAGAAGTTGTACTACTGAATCTGTGTAGAATATTTTTTCAATTACTTGTTCAGAAGTTTTACATTTTCACTGAGCAATGAGAAAGGGGGAAAACCCCACTCCAAATAAAAATCAACTACACTGCCTTTCTTTAAATAAATGCTATTTGTTTAACAAACAGATGAACATTAAATACTTTCATTTACTATGTTCTCTCATTTTAAAGGATTTTAGAGGGCTTGTTTTGTAAAATTATATCATAATAAAAACCTTAAAAGAAAATCCCATGAATGAAACGACTATTTACTTTATTGGTGTTACTAACCAAGAAAGAAATACTTTTGAAGCTAAGGTTACAGTCATTGATTTACACTTTGGTCTCACTTGATCACTATCACATTGAAGACTGAATACTGTACACATTAGTACTCTCTCTCTCTCTCATATCGAACAGTTCATTAGTTAGCATGGTGAAATGTTTGTCACTTTTTAAAACTTTAAGTTTTATTCCATTTCCTTCCTATTGGTGTTTTTGCCCCTGAAATATTTGCTTTATTATATTTTCCAAAAGAAATATATGATTTTTTATATTTCAGAAGAGATGTGGAATTCAAACAATTTTTAGGGAGGGAAAGAACAGTTATAAAATACTAATTCCAGAGAGGCATTCAACATTTAGCCATATTAAAGATGTTTAAGGAAAACACACAATCTCTGTAAGAGATCTTTTGAATGAAAAGTGCCTAGTACTGCTGAGACTTGTAGACTTCTAGTGTTTTCTCCACAAGTAATCTAAATCAGATTGATTCAGAGGGAAGAATTACTATAACCACTTTATCTACTCTATCACTTCTCCACAAGGATCTGAAAGCATCTTTTCAGCCCCCTTCTTCTCTGCTGGATACTGAAGTAACTCCCTATTACCATGTATTGAATAAAAATCCTTTCTTTTCCTACCTTTGTCATCTTCATTTGTCCTGTCAAATACCTTTCATCTGTCGCAAGGCCAGGTGATAAGACAAGTGGAAAATGAATGTTAGAACTATGTGTAGTTAACTGAAACTTCTTCTTAGCAACCTGAGCAATGACCGAGTTAATAGTGGATCTTTGAAAACAAGTGACCATGGGAAATTAGGGTTGGCAGGGATTTAACCCTTCATGAATCATGCTGGAATATTTTTAGAAGCAAGCACTGATTGTTTTAACTGTGTTTGACATATAATTAGCCAGAAAAAGAAAAGTAGCTAGAAGTCCAGATTATTCTATGGACACGAGGTAAGGACAATTGAATATAAGAAATTTGCTCTGGAAACAAACAAGTGTACATGTAGAAATAAAAAAGAGGTAATGACAGCTCAACAAAATGACAGAAGAAAAATTGCTAGACACATTCCTTTTATTCTTCTTGCTCTTGTTCATTTCACAGTTTATTTTACTAAATTGCCAAGCACTGGGCATATAAAGAGAACTGTTAGGTAACTGAAGGGTAGTTTTTCTAATTGTGGGTAGGATAATACAAATTAGTTCCACTACTGATAAATGATTTTCATGAAAGAGTAATAGCAACACTATATCAAGATGTGCTTCCTATTTATTCAAAGAGTTTTAAAGCATACACAACAAATTGCTATTCTCATTTAATGATGGCCTTTTATTACCGAGGGAATTGGTTCCTTGTAAAATGGAGGATAATCTATTGCCATGGAAATGTGTTATCTTTCTTTTTCTTGAAAGAATTTTTTTTGGGGGGAAAGGAAGGTTAACAATTTACTGTGTTTTTCCAATTTGTATAAGAAGTGGCTAAAAATGCATTTTTTAAGGCAGAAGCATCAACTTGACAAAGATTATTCAATCATAAAAATCTATTCTGCATTTTGAGTTTTGTAACAAAAATTGTAGACAGGACATCTCTGAGTCAAAATCTCAAATAGCACTTATTGGTAAGAAGTAACAACTTGAATAAAGTGGTCCACCAATACAAAACATTCAAACTTGTAAGGAGTGAAAAGACAAAACAAATATTGATATAATATCAAAAGAAAAATGCCATATAGTTGGGGAAATAACTTGAAATAGTAAATTAATTTATGTTTATGAAAAAAATAATGGACAGTATATGTTCAATTTAAAATAAGTTACCTAATAGGGAAAGTGATGTATGTATGTGTGTATGTATGCATACATACATACATATATGTATTGTACACACATACACATATATCTCTTCCTTTAATTAAATGATTATTTCAAAATTAACAATTCAATATCCATCAATGCAGTGAAATCTATAAAGTTCATTGTGAAGGAATTTTCCCTTAAAAAGAGTTATTTTAAAATGCATGATTTCTTTATAATAATTAAACAAGAACACATGTTTAATAGGTGTTTAATTTTCTAATCTAAAGTGTGAAAATGATAACTCCTCTCTGTGAGGTGTTTTTTTCCACACAAGTGAATTCAGAAAAGACAGATTTTCTCCATTATGTAAAAATGAAAGAACATATTTCTGTTGGCATGAAAATAACATACAGTAGATAAATCTATGTCCAAAGAGGCAGCCACTCTCTCCTTTACATTATAAGAAGAGGTAGGACATTATAGAAAGCTATTGCCCCACCCCCAGCTGAGGAAATCCGAGAGTCATAAGAATTCAACACCTTAAGAAGGCTAAACTATTTGGGTTAAAATAGTTTCATCTTCTACTCCATCTTGAGTAATTTTTGAATTGTGAAAATGTTCTTTTAAAGCTGTATGTATATATTCTGATCCTATGCTACTATATTTGACATGTGTGGCTATAAATTTTATTGAGATGGATAGCATGCTAATCTTACACCATTCCACATTAAAATTGTCCAAGTGTGTATACATAAAGGCAATTAATGAAAAATTCTGCAATGTATTTCTCATGTACTATTTACATTGCCTATAAATCAAAACTTGTTCTTCTAGCTATAAACTAGCTGGTGAGATATCTTTAATTACTACTGAAACACACATAAAATGAAAATTGCATTTTCTTTCAAAGGCTTTAGCAGTACATCAATTAGCCAAATACACAATCTTTTGTACAATCATAACACCCTTTACAGAAGCTTGTCTGTTCCCTCCAGTTTATATTCTCTTGGCAAAACCACCATCTACTGCTTATGTTAAGCATCTGATTGTCAGATTTGTACAAACTGAATATTCATGACAGAGAATTAACCACTTAATGCCTAAAAAGTATGAAAATGAAAATCTGCCATGATAGGTATTATATAGGTACAACCCACACACGGAGAAGAGAAACCAGTTTCCTATAAAATTTTACAATATTTTAGGGAAGTAAAATAAAAAAGGAGAAAAAAAAAGACAAGGTAAAATATCTTTTCCGATATATAGCAGGATGTCTTAGGATACAGTCCTGAAAATGTGATTAAGTGCTCTTTGTTTGCATTTAAATTGTCAGACTGAGCATGAAGCATGCTTTTAAAAGTGTTTCAATCATTTCCTTTATCTCCCCCTCTCTCAATATACATATATTAACACAGGCTTTCACATGCCAACAAACTAAGGATTTTGAAGAATGAAAATAAAAGAACCTGAACAAACCAAATAAGGGGAAGAAAAGAAAATGATTTACCTTTATAGGATAATTTCAGTCTTGGCACATTATTCTTCACATTTTGATAGTTTGCTCTTGCAGCTAGTAATACTCCCCAGAAAAGATAGGCAATCCTTCGGAGCCAACCCATGCTGAAAACAGTGTAGGTCCTTCCGCGGCTTCAGGGCTCTTTCCTGTAGAGTGCAGCCACAGAAGTTCAAACAATCTGGAAACTGGAGGTAACAGGTGATTTGGGTCAGTTTCATTCATAAATGCAGACAATCAAGACCTCATGGCAATTCTAACATCTCCTCTTCTGTAGCAGTCACTGGAGCAGAGAAACTTCAAACCCTCCAAAAAAAAAAAAAAAAAAATGAGGCAGGCACTGGATAATGAGGCACAACTGTTGTGTGGAAAGAAAAAAAAAATTAACAAGGGCTGCTGCAGTGGTGCTTAAGGAGCAGTCCCTTTTATCTACGCTACTCTGATAGCCGGTGGCAGAAGCTAATCCTGCTCTCTGCTTCATTCGCCTCTGTGGCAACAGAATGAAAGGAAAACAGAGAGACAGAATAAGACAGAGAGAGAGAGAGAGAGAGAGAGAGAGAGAGAGAGAGAGACTGAGCAGCAGCACACCGACTTTTCCTGTACACATGCAGGAAAAAAGATGACACAAGATCCCACAGACAGGTTTTCCCAACACTCACTAGACTAGCTGACAATGGGAGAACAGGCAAGCTCAACCCACTCCCCTTCCCTGCTGTCACACAACACATGCAAAAAACATCTACCAGAGATTAGAGGAGGGAACATAAACCTCCAGCGTGCTTGTGAAAGGCATGTAGCTATAAATTTACTTCCCAAGGCATAGGCTATTTAATAGCCATTTTTTGGGTGCAATTTTGATTAAAAAAAAATCTGAATTCTGCTACCTACATAAATAATAGCCCATGTTTGTTGTATAACCCTGCTAGGACGTATGCACGTAAAAAGAGAAGGGGAAAAAAAACACAAAACAAAACCCGAGTCTTTTCCATCTACGTAAGTTTGCCATTGAAGGTTTTAAAATCTTGTTAGAGAACATCCCAAGTCCCCCTTCCACCTCCCCCACCTCCCCAATTTCAGTGTAGAAATTCCATGAAAAGCCTATTTCAACAATCAGTTCAAGACAAGTATAGGTCCATTGGGAATTATAAATTACAACAGGGGATTCTCAAAAGGATTCTCTGAATTTAAAAATATCTAGTTTTCCAGCTTCTGGAATGCTCTGGATAATATTTTAAATACTATGCATCTCATTAATTAAAACCGGTTTTTTGGTCTTATTTCAAAGAGCAAAGGAAGACCACAAAGTTCAGTAAATCTCTGCTGAGTGTCAAGGACCAATAAAAAGAATTTCCTCCCCCCCTTTTCTTTACACCCCAACTCCATTTCTTGACCTGAGGGTTACTAAAGTTTCTACAGCATTCATATGTTATGCATTCAAGAACTATGTCATCATTTTCTAAATCAGAATATTGTGTGCATAGCTTAATTCTTTTACCAATTGCCCCCCCCCAAAAAAAAATTATCTCAGGTTAAATAACTTGCAGGTAATTTGAGATAGTAGATATTAGAATCATGCAACTTTGCTTTTTCTTCTTGCTTTTATCTCCACACTGTATTCAAATAGAAGTTCACACTTTAAAAAGGGAGGTAAAGGAGTTTTGTTGTGTTGTTGTTTGTTCCTGGGTTTCAGTCAAAAATGTAAACACTTACTCTGAAAGACTTTAGTTCTTTTGTAATGGAAGATCTATATGTTCACTCATCAACACTTTCTCATTTTTCAAAAATATCTCCAAGATTATGAGAAAAGGAAAAGAACTTGGAGATATAATGGGGAATAGAACAGAGAGTGGTGAGGAAAAATGTTCTCTTTCTTCATAAGATTAATTCACTAAACTAACCTTATTGCATTTGACAGATATAACAAGTCTATTGATAAGTAGCGGTAAAACAATATAATCCCCAAATAATGTTGATTTTAGTGATTTACACACTTGTTAATTTGAACACTTTCATGTTTCAGACAGTAGATTAAAGTTCCAAAGTGACAAGAGAAGCCTATCTTTTTTCCAAAGATTACTTACTTTGGATCCAGTAAAGGAATTCATGTCACTTTGGGATTATTTGGAAAATTGCCTTAATGAATTATCCTATTATAGATCAAAAGTAATTATTGGTTTAAAAAAATCTTCACTAAACATGCACCCAAGTCAGTAGTGATTTTTTTTTTAGTTTAAATGAATGATTATACATTTATTCTTAATAAGAGAAGAGGAGAAAAGTTCTATTCTTGTCCAAAGTAAAATGAATTAATAATCCCATTAAGTTTATTTTTATGCAAAACTCTAACCTTAAAATATTTTTGTGGTCCAACCAAAAGAGACATTTCTTGAAAACTTTAGTATGGGAAAAAAAGGATAAAAAGAAAGTCTTCAAATTTTGAAACAGAGAATATGAGCAAAATTATTTTATTTTTAAGCAAAAATAATCTAAATCAATGTTTGTAGCTTGGAATTTAGTATAACCAAAGCATATATTACTTTTGAAAGTCTTTCCTTTATGTTTATTTACAGTAGGAATTGTCCTTATGTTCCAAATTTTAAACCAACTTGAGGTTTTTTTCAAGGGTTGTTTGGGAAAAATGATGAATAACTTTATATTTTTTTTTCCATAGTTTTTCAGCTAACAAAATTAGTTAACTGCCAAAGTGCTGTAAAATTTGTGAGAGAAAAAAATATTTTATTCTTTTTTCTATTTCCCCTGGGTACCTAGTATAGTGCCTAATACACAGTAGACAACCCATGAATGAATGAAAACTGTTAAATTTTCAGATTTTCAAAACTGAAGCCTGAGGTGAAGAAGAAACATCAGAGTAGTATGTTAGAAATCAGCCAGAACAAACATACACTTAGAGATCAGTATTAAATGGGTTAATTATAAACTTTTTTAGGTTTTAAATAATAATTTCTACTGATTTCTGAAATGACTAGCTCTCCCAATGGAATAGCAAAGCCAACAATGATCATGTCAGTAACACACATATATTATATACACACATATGTATACAAATATATGTGTATATACACATACATTATTAAGAATATGTAAGATACCTCTAATTTCATTGATAGAAGAAATACACTAATGAGGTAACATTCTCTATCAATGCAAGTCTGCATTGTTTCTGAAACTTTTATTCTTTTTTTATTCTTTTTATTTTAAGATGTTGAAAAGTCTTTTATTTTTAATTATATCTAAAAGATAGTTTTCAACATTCATTTTTGTAAGATTTTGTGCTCCAAGTTTTTCTTCTTCACTCCCTTGCCTCTCCTCCCAAACAGCAAGCAATCTGATATAAGCTATTCATGGACAATCATTACAAGTCTTATTCTTAGAGAATTGCCTAGAACACTGAGTAGTAACTTGCCCTGGAATCAGATGGGCAGATGTAAGAATAATATGTATTATTATGTATTTTTAAAAGGTTAAAAAAGACAGAATTGGCATTGCCCCACAGAGATACGACCCCCTCAGCATTTTTTTTCTCCTGAAAGTCATTTTCCAAATTTTTCTCTATTTTCTGACTTCTACTAGTAATCTTTCTAACTGTATCAATGCCATCTTGGTTTCTGTTATCTTTTATTTTAACCTCATATTTTATATATTTAATCTTTTTTAAAGGGAGGTAAAGGGGTTTTATTGTGTTGTTGCTTGTTCCTGGGTTTCAGTTAAAAATGTAAACACTTACTCTGAAAGACTTTAGTTCTTTTGTAATGGAAGATCTATATGCTCACTCATCAACACTTTCTCATTATTCAAAAATATCTCCAAGATTATGAGAAAAGGAAAAGAACTTGGAGATATCATGGGGAATAGGACAGAGAGTGGTGAGAAAAAAATGTTCTCTTTCTTCATAAGATTAATTCACTAAACTAACCTTATTGCATAGTTCATAGTGCAATATCAAATTCAATTAGATGCCAAACACTATAAAAATAATGGTGACTTTTCTGCCTTGGATATGTTAATATTCAACCTTTTTTTCCTATCTGGATTGGAATGGAATAAAATAATTTCCCACTTTGGAGAAACTGGTTTTGAAAAAAAAAAAAAGAATTTATTGCACAGTGACTTATTTTCTAGTGAATGAACTTTTTCAATTTCCATTGCTGTACAAAAACCTAGAAGATCCTATCAAAATGGAAAGGTCTTGAATATGGTCTGTGTGGAAGACTATACATCTATCCTCCAAGGACTAGTGTAGCTGCATTCAGAGAGGCTTGTCATTAGTTTGGCCTCATAGTGATGAATTTCACAGGCCATAGCAATTCTCCAAGACAGTCAACTAAATCACTGAAGAGTCATGATATGTGTCTGGGAAGGAAGTGCTCACATTAATGATGTCGCAGGTTGTTAGAGTAAGAAGTAGAATGTTCTATATAGTACAGAGAGACTAAAATAGAAAAGAGTAATTAATATTATTCTGTATTCTAACAAATCATTTTTGAGACAAAATCTGATTTTTCTTTTCTTTTTTTTGGGGGGGGGGAGAGAAAACTTATCTTAGAAAACTCTTCTAATAGTCTAATAAATATCTAAAATTCTTTTTCAATTTATGATCTAAGAGAATTGCCTTGGGATACTGTCAATTTAAGTCATGATGAAAATAGCTAGTATTTACATAAAATGTTTAGGTTTTCAAAGTTTTTTGCATATGTTATCTTATTTGATCCTCAAATAACCTTGTGAGTAACTGTTATTAATACTTGCTGTTAATACAGATGAGGAAACAGAGGCTAAGATTTAATGACATGGATTTGAACTTGAGGTTCCAGGATAAAATAATTATTTAAAATATCCTCATCATGTTGTTTAATTCAAATTTGTATGATTAACATCTTCCCTCTTTTAAGATGGGATGGTTGAAGGATGGAGCACTAAAATTCATCCAAATCTTTCCTTCAGAGAAGGCAGGACCTGGATTTCTCAACTCATTCTCCAACTTCCCATTTGTCTATCTGCTTGGTTTTAACTCCACTAAATAAGACTGTCTACTCTTTCCATCCCTGTTTTAGAGTTTCTTTTTGCATTTGGTCTTCTCCCATTAGATTGTAAGCTCTTTCAGGGCAGGAACTATCTTTTTGTTCATTGTAGCACCAGCACTTAGCACCATATTAGAAACTTAATACTTATTTACGGAACTGAATTAAAGTCCAGGGTTCTATTCATTATGATACCTAGCTAAATCCATAGTATTATTATCCTAACTTTAGAAAACTGGATGTGAAAGATGAGAGCATAAGCGGCATGCTTAGAATCATAGAACTAGTATGTGTCAAAGAAATTACTAAAACCCAATAAGGTGCATTACCAACGCCAGTTCTCTACACAGAACTGCACAGTGCCACTTATAAAATGTTTTTGATCATTTCACTGATATATTTTGCCCACTTATGGAAATGAAAACAAACTTTTCAATTTTTATATTAGCTTCAATACTTAGTTCTGCAATATTCGTTTGTCACATCAATTTTAAATACAGTAAATAGAGAAAGGCAAACAGTAAGTTTTAAAGAAACTTTAACAAACCAACTACTATTTGGTGACCTCCCTTTTATTCCAAAAACTTCGAAATTCTGTAATTGTCAGCTGAAATATTTTTAAAATATTGCTGCAAATAGAACCTAACAAGTTAGGAAGTACCAGAATTATTCGAAAGATTTGATTTTATAAAACACTTAACACAAGATACTCTTTTAAACATGTTTGTACCTCCCTTCAATTATTTGCTTATTGAGTTAGTTAATAGACATAGTTTCTACCTAGAGGGCATGCCATCCTTAGAAGCAGACTTGATCTTTGAGAGAAAGATCTTATGTTAGGAGTTTCAAAGTAAGTTGGTTAATGAGTTCTTCCAAGGAAGAAGGCTATTTAAAACAAAACAAAACAAAAACCTAATAACAAACAAACAAAATTTCAGTAATCTTCCCAAGGTGTGTTTTTTTTTTTCCTCGTGTAAAATCATACACAGTCACCCTGCAACATCTGCTGCTACCATTTTTGTTTCCTTGTATTTTTCCCCCTCTTAATTCAAACAGTGTATTAATATAGAAGAGAGGCAGCTGATCAAGAAAATTACAGAAAATGTTACTGTCAGACATTTGCCCCACATTTGACATATGGAAAAAATACTTTTTAAATAGGATTTTTTTCTGATGCAGGAAAGTGGAAATGTGAGGTTTTTTTTTTTTTAATCATTGATACAGCTTGTTTTCATATAGACTATATTTCCTTCTGTATCTGACACTCAGTCACCCCTTATAAGAAATCATTTTTAAAAGAAATTCTGGGAGAAGGGGGAATGTGTAGGTACATCCTTTGGAAAATTTAAAAAAGATTAAAATGAAGTGGAAAATATCCCAGCAAATAGCTGGTACTTCATTGTTTTCAGCCAAAAAAGTGATAGTTTTTTGAAAACTACCAAGATATAAGAAGTTTTGGGATATCAGGTAAATTGCAATAGTTAAGAAAACGGGGTTGAACTTATAATAATTTGACCCCTGTGAATGCTTTTAGTGCCAGCAATATGTGAAAGCGTGTGTTGGGAGGAGGAGTTGGCGAGATACAAAGGGAATTCAATCTCTAAGGAAGCATTAACTCTCTCCCCCTCTCTCTGATGAATAGAGATTTCAGTAAAACATGCATGTCCCTCCTTTGGACTGAACTTGTAACAGTTTGAGAAAGGCTCTCCTTATGCTATTTTCCTGTTTTCTCCTGTGACATCATTGTTCAAAATGCTTTAAGGTAAACAGGGACTCAGAAGAAGAAAGACCCCTTGTGTTCTCAAGGAAGAGGAACGAGAAATGTTTAACTCAAGGCAATGTTAAAGCAGAACTGGGCCAATTAGTCACAAATTCTTGGCTGTATAAACTTAAGGATGGGTTAAACAAATAAATGTATCAGCATTTCCAGTGGACAAAAAAAAAAAAAAATTCTTGCAGGAAAGTGCTGAAACCCTATGACAGATCCTAGTTTTCTCAACCTTGAGTAATTTCTAAAGTTGGAGTGGAATGAGAGAGTGGGGGCCAGGTTGGGGTGGGGAGGGACAGAGAGAAGAGAGATACAAGACAGTAAAAACGATGGTTGGGTTCCAAATTGCACTGGCTAACATCCAGCTCTAGAAAAAGAAATTATCTTCTGCCACAGTCACTCTCTTGTCTATTGGCTTCCTAATTCCATCACGTTTTTCAACATTTCAAAATGTTTTGCAGATGGATCTTTCCCTTCTCTTTTCCTCTATTTAAAGCCCTTGTCATTATTACAGATACTTTGGGGAACTGAGTGCCAAGAAAATAAAGTTTCCGGAAGTTTCCAGTTTTGTTATCTAAATAATTAGACTACAAAATGTAACCTAGAAAATACCTGTTACTTTATGAGATTATCTGCACCTCAAATAAAATGGAACAAGACCTTGTTCAAGTGAGACAAAAATCCCATTGTTAATACTGATCAGTACAGACTAGGCAGTGAGGAGGAAAAAACGAGGCCTCTGTGGAATACAAATTAAGAAAGCAGGTTGGTTGTTGAATGTTTTAAATTATTAAGTTATTGAATGTCTTGTGCCTTCAGTAATTGAACATCACCTATTTTCCTATCAAACTAAAAAAAAAAAAAAAAGAAATAAGAAAAGAAGAAGGACAACACTTTTTAGAAATGTTTCATAGTAGTTCATGAATGTGGGTACAGATTCTTCAAAGTCCTTTTAACTGCTTTAAAAAAAAAAAAAAAACTTAAAACTGATTTCACTAAGTTGCTAAGGAGAGGGAAAGACATATTAAAACATAGAATAAAACTTCCTGGCAAAGCATACTGTTTAATAAACTCAAAAGTCTAATTATAAAGATTTTCTTATGATAAATTGCTGTAACTGGAAAAGCAATATCTTATTCCAAAATATTTCTTAAATTCTAAATAGCATGTGACCTTATATACTGTATACTGCCCTTTCTCATTTAAAAAGAAAATGGAGGGTGGAGACTTGGGTGTTACATGTAATGCTACAATTTACACTAATGGCTCTAAGAACAGCTGTCACCTTATGGAAAAATTTGAAAAGTTCTCTTCTTAAAAGCTAACTGTATTTCAATGTTAGATGTAAATTAAGAACACATTGAAATTTTTTCTCCTGTTCAATTATCAAATATTTATTTTGCTTAAAATCTCTGTTCTTTTAGATTTATTACCCCATGTCTCTTATATAATCACAAAAAGCAAAGAACAAAACACTATTTTCCCTTCACTTTAATTCTTCCTAAATTATAGACACAATTCCAAAATAGTCTTCTTCATGAGACTTGCTTAGGTCTTTACTCATCAGTAAAAAGTAATGTGATTATTGTTTTTTTTTTTTTTTTTTATAATTTATTAATGGATTTGGTGATAGAAAGCAATCTGAATTCAGTAAACATATCTGATACATATTTTAATATTACTTCCTTTTGTAGTTCAATAATCTCATTTTAATAGATGTGATTATTGAATCAACTGTGCTCTCACAAAAGTAGTTTCCAATGTCTTGTGTAAAGTCTTATTTTCCTAATGTTTATTACCCATAGGAAGGAAAAAAATCCACATTGGCTAGTACTTTTCAAAAACAAAATTGAAATATTTAATTTTGAATGCATATACTTGTGGGCATGTCACTTGACATTTTGGAAAATCCATTTCAATCTTAATCTCTCTCTCTTTCCCTCCTTCTTAAACCCTCCCTCCCCCCTCCCTCTCCTTTCCTTCTCTTTCTTTTTTTCCTTCTTTCTTTTCTTCTTTCTTTCCCTTCTTTTCCCTCTTTCCCTCTTCTCATACCTCTATATATCAGCATGCTACTACAGAATTAATTAAATCTAGATGTTTATTTTAATTCTCTTTTTAAATTAAAATTAATCAATTTTAATTAAATTAAAATAATCAATGTGGAGAAGTTTAAGCAAAGCAGAAAAAAAAATCAGAATAAACCATACTATCTGTCCATTCATTTAATTGCCAACAAATCTTTGCAAGTATTTCATAGGTTGCTACAACATGCATGATACTGTATCTAATCCAAATGTAAGCGACATAATATTTTGATAATTTGTTACTGTTCCAGGGATTAAAAACAATGTGATGTGACATAAAAAGATGCTGGAAATCCAGATAATTCCCAAAGTTTCAATTTTAGTCATGAGTTAAAGGATGGTCTTAATAGTTAATCAGCCTATTAAGAGCTATTAGTCCCATATTAGTCTCCTTAGTCATAAAAGCCAATATGGAATATACTAGGTTGATACAGTGAAGAATCAAGGCCTAAATTTGAACCGTTCCTCAGACTACTTGTATGAACTCTGTGTTAGCCCCTTAACTTCTATTAACCTTTCAGGAACAAATGTATATAGATCTTTGCAAAATTGAAAATTATGTAGAAATGTTAGCTATTATAATTATGGTATGAAGAGACAACCATATGCTTCTTAGATTCAAAATATCACAAAAATACAATTATTACAAACTTAAATCTTGCTTCCTTCCAACATTTATATTTCAAATTTCCCTTTTAAATAATCAGCATTGAAACTTATTTTTATCCTCTGTCTTAAGACTTTAGTTTTCAATGGCTTTAGAAACTTTACATACTATTTTCATCCTAGCCAGGCAATCTTTATCAAAATAATGAATTTTTTTCCTTAACTTAAATCATATAAATTCTTATAAAGCATTGCCTTACATTTATGTTGACTTTGGTAATTTTTTTTAAGTTTACCTTCCTGAATATTTTCTTCCCATTTATTATATATATATATATTTCCTTTCATTTTAATCATATCTTCTATATTTCTTTTGTTACTTCAAATATGGCTCTTCTCAACTATTAAAGGGAAGATTACTGAGAAATACCTTAACTATCTATCATTATACATATCATTCATATTACCTAAGGAAGCTTTTGTACATTTACATTAATATTTGTTTGATTTTTCATAGATCTCTCTATCAGAGATTCAGTTCAGTGTCATTAAAAGATCATTGGATCTAGTTCTAGAACTAGTCTGATATTTACTAACTTACTTTGTGGCCCCAGTCAAATAAACTGAAAATCAATTTCCTCATTTGTAAAATAAGAGAATTAACATGCACACCACAACATAGAATTTTTAGCCAAGATCTTTGCAAATTTTATAGTTTTATGAAAATGAGAAACATTATTTTTATCTGGGATGTTTTGCTATTCTAGGAAATATTAGCGAAAATTTATACAATTTTTCAACCACTCTAATAAGAGGTATAAGGAAGAATGCTTGAGGGAGGGAGAGGAGGGAAGCATCTCCAAAGAAAATAAAAACAACTGAGTATTTCAGAAGTTTCAAAACTCCTATTAGTGTATGTATATGTATATGTATATATATGTGTGTGTGTGTGTGTGTGTGTGTGTGTGTGTGTGTGAAGTATTTCTTCTCAGGTATAATTACATGCATATATGCTACTGATCCATCTCCTTGAGTATGGATTGAAATGTATCCGAAAACACTTTTTAAAAAGCTATAGTAGGTTCACTTTAAACTGTCAAATAAATTATATAAACCAGGCCACAAAAATAAGAAACTTCTGACGAAGAGGGTGAAATCTTATCAGTTTATTCATCAAAAAAGTAAACAAGAAGTAATATTCTTGTCTCTTGGTCAATGTATGGAAGATATCACTATTCTTTGGATTCAAATTAAAGATGATAGGAGTAATATTTCTGTTAGGATTGAAGAATTATTTCTGCCAGTTTCCTAAAATCTGCTGCCCATATCCTAAAACAAGTGATAGAGGTTGAAGCTTATTATGAATTACTAGGAGTGCTTTTGATCAAAACAAAATTCTTTATTAATTTCAATGATTATTTGAATATCTGACATAGAAAGTAAGGGTGTGTGTAAGTGTAAAGGAGGAGTAAAGGAGGAAAGATATGTTTTTCTTTCCATCTATTTATTTTAAAAGAATGTTTGGTTTTACAACTTAAGAAAGAGGTCTTTAACAAGGTAGCATTTGGGGAAAGAATTTTAAAATTAAAGTGAAACATTAAAAATGTAAAGCCTCTGTTTTAATTATATGTCTGACAAAAAAAAGAAGAATTCTTGTTTAAATTATTATTTCAATGAGTTTGAGTAAATTCAGTAGAAAAGATATTTAGTCTAAGCATAAAATTGCCTTGCCTAATCAGGTCACTATAAGCAAGCAGCTGCAAATCTAAGGAGAGTGGCATTTCACCACTTAGAAAGTTCTCAGTGACTCATTTAGCCAGATGTGAATTTGAGATTCTCTACCTTTCACAGCTCACAGGGTGTGGAAAGATTTGGATCTCTTTTGGCAAACAGAACTTTAAATTATTAGGAGACCCATTACTAGGCCTACATTTTAGATTTAGGAATAGGTTTTAATAAGCTGACTTCCAAATTGCATGGGTTAGTGAATATTTATGTTTCTAGGCAAATTATTTTCCCAGAGAAGCATCATGCTTAACTACAGCAGGCATAAGTTTGTGGGTCAGCAGGTGGAACACCTGTACAATTATTGTGGGAATATCTCTTGCTACTATTTATATTTTAAGTCATTACCTCTCACTGGTCAATAGTATTCTGGGGTATTCTTACAATGCAATAAGTTTTGCTTCATGCTGTTTTCAGACCACTAGGGAATCCTGATTGGCTGGTAAAGAAGTTAATTTTTCTCCTGGCAGAATATTTAACTCTAATCATTTCACCAGGAGCATTTGCCTTTTTCTTTATTATTAATGTTAAATACCAATGACAATAAAAATGATAACAAATTATATTTTTTCCTAACTTTCCCATGGCAAGCTCTAAATGCTTGCAGAGCAAACTCTCAAAATATTCTTTGTCATAACATGAGGACCACATGGCCTATATTAATTCATAAAATATGTTCATTTTCTAAATTTTTTGTTCATGTTGAATATTACACGATAATTATCTGTAGCATTATCACATTACAAAGCTAATTATAAGAATACCATAACCATACTTTGACTAGAGTTACAGATTTCTGTTTTCTACAAATGACATACCATAGCCAACCCTTCTAGATTTATTGGCTATAAATTATTATATATATGAAATAAGTTAGTTAAGAGGAAGAATCATGTCTCTCTGTATCTGAGAACATATAAATAATTTTAAAAATCCAGTCTATTTTGATGCTATATTTATGGAAAAAGTCCTAAGAATAATGATTCCCATGTAATACTTCCAAATAGGAATTTAGTAAAAAGGAAGGAACATGTATATAATTGCCACACTAACTAGAGTCCATCTTTCCCAAGGTAGAAGTTCAAATCTGCCATTGATTATTGTATAGAAATAATGTTTTAGCTTTACACAAACATAAGCTTTAGGCTGCTTAGAACTATAGCATGTAGATGAAAATAGAGATCCCTCTACTGAAATAGAGAAGATTAAGTTACATTTAACAAGATGCAGGATATAGCACTTTAGCTATCTAACAGTGGCTGGACAATTTGCCAACCAAGCAAGTGTATCAAATGTTCTATGCCTAACCTACTTTAAGAAGTCTTTTCATTAAAGTTATATGATTAAATACATAGCTTTCTTCACAATGGAGACTCCTTAAATGGTTTATATCATGACGGTGAAGTTATATTTAAAAAAAAAAGAAAATGACTTGATAATGACTACATTTAAAGGAAAAACAAAATAAACCACTTACTCTGGTGTCATTTTCAAATCTCTAGGTATTATAGAAATTAAAATGACATTTCTTTCATTTACTTCAATAGTTTCCTACTTTGTTTATTTTGCATTTCACTCTCTGAAATCTGATTAAATGATTTTGAATTAAATGATCTTGAAATATTACCAAATCATATTATCCTCTTTCCTTCAAACTATTTAACCACAATCTGCAGGATAGGGTAGAAACAAGTAAGAAATATATTTTTACTTTTGGCAGACAAAGTTTTTTTTATCGATGATCACATTGTATGTATACATGTGCATATATGCCAAAAATCTACCACGAGGATATGACTTTAAGTAGGTCATTTGACCTCTGTGGGTTCCATCATCTATTAAATGAATGGAATATAGTAGATGACCAAAAGGAACCAAAAATATTTCAAGATCCTATGTTATGTTTTTGAGTGGAGTACTTTACTTGACATAAGACAAATTAATAATAGCTAGCAGTAATAAAAAGCCTACTATATGCTAAGTTCTTTACAATTATCTTATTTGATCTTTACAACAACTTTAGGAGATAGGTACTATTATTATCCTCATTTTACAAATAAGGAAAATGAAGCAAAAAGAGGTGACATGACCATAGTCACATAGCTAGCAAAAATGTGAGGCCACATTTGAATTCAGGTCTACTTGACTCCAAGCCCAGCTCTCTATCCACTGCACTATCTAGATTCTTAAGGTATGACTTTAAAATCCCAGAAAATAGAACTAACCAAGAATACAAAAAAAGAGGGGAATAGTGAGTGTTTAGTGCTATAGAAGCTGAGAGAAGAACAGCTACTGAGGAGAATTAGGTTTCAAAACAAAGGCAGGGTGGAAAACACCATTGAATTTTTTTGATAATGGACTATTAATTTGTGAAAAAAATATTTCCTATAAAGCCTCTGTAGTATAGTAGAAATATCACTGGAATGGAAGACAAAAGTCTTGGAACCTCAAAATAAAATTTTGACATTTATTGCTATAGCTTCTCAACTTAGAGAAGCCTTTCAGCCTTGATTTTCTAATCTGTAATACTGGTGATAATAACAAATATTCTATCTACCTCATAGGATTGTTATAAGGAAAATATTACATAAAATTTTAAGTGCTTTCTAAAGAAGTTATTGGAATCGCGCAAGCTGAAGAATAGATGGATGACAATGAAATGAAGTCCTTAGATATAGACTAATTTTTCAAGAAGTTCGAAGATAAATGGATGGGACAGTAGCTTAAGGATGCATTTTAAGCAGCTGTCCCCCCCCCCAGCCCCCATTTTATTTCAGAGATTCTGATTGAAGATGTTTAAGAAGGAAAAAAGAAGTGATAGAGTAATCCTGGTGAAGTCAGAATTAGAGGATCTAAAGGAAGCATTAGAGTAAAGGCTCTTCTGAGACAAAAAAGAATGATAAGAATGATTGAAGAAATGGAAAAGTTTTGAGGCGTGGTGACAGGATGTTGATAATATTCAGGTTTTTAGTAAAGTAGGGTGTGAAATCATCTTGGAGTTAGAGAAAAAATCAGAAGCCAAATTATCATCATTTTAGTCACTTGTACCTCATTCTTTTACTTTCTCTCTTTTTGCTCATTTCACTCACTACATTCATATATACATACATACATATATATAGTCCATTGTCCTTGTAGAATATAAAAGATTTTACCAAAATACTTGATGAATACTCTCATACCGTTCTTGTGGTCAACTTTATGCTGTCTTTCACCATGAAATCACATGTCACTTCCTCCTGTGACTAATCATACCTTTCCAAACCACAATTGGATTATAGCTAGTATTTATTTTCTCTGATCCTATTCAATTGCCACTGAACATAAATAGAAGTTACAGAGCTACTGCCTGGGCTTAGAACAGGTTTATGCTAGGCAATATCATATGGCCCCTCACTAATGAACAACAATCTTTCTATTTTTACCTAAGAATTCCTTAGTATTTTTGACAGTTTTTTTTTTTCCAGAGACCTTTTACTTTTCCAGCCAATTATGCAGCTTCTTTCTCTACTACTTTACTGAGAAATTAAGGACAGTCATTATAACTCTTATTTCTTTATAATTTGACTTTCTCTAATCATACATATCAATGCCTCATTCTCTTTTGCTTCTGTCTTTGATGAAGAACTTAATCTTCCTCTTGTCAAAGTTGACTCCCTTGAATTAATATTCTTGATATCTTCTTCTCTAAAAGTTCTCTCTTTCTAATCAATCAGTAAACATTTAACAATCTCTCACTGTGTATTAGGTACCTTTCTATGTGTTGGGCATATAAAGAAAAAGAAAAAGCTGTCTACGCCCTCAAGGAACTTATATTTTAATGGGAGAAATAATATATGGACAGATAAATATGCATAGTGTTTATAGGAAAAGGGGTAGGTGTGAGGATGAGAAAATAATGAAATCTGTTGACATGCCAATATGTTGAGTTTGATATAATGATTGGACATAGTTAGAAATTATAATAGACTGTTTTGAAAGAATAAGGAATTATTTTTATAGACAGTAACTGAACTCTTGGAAATCTCATCAGTTAACTAAGAAAATGACCAAAGAAAAGATAAAGTTTCCAGGTCAGAGCTTTAGTGATAGTTGTGATGGAGGACAAAGTATTAGGCATGATATGGATTAATATACAACAAAAAATTTGAGAAGGAATAATCAATTAAATAGGAAGAGAAACAAGAAAGAGCAGTGTCATAAAAGAAAAAATAATTATCCCCTCAAAAAAAAAATACCTAGGAGAGGAAGAGCTTTAAGTAAGTAGGACATGAAAGATCAGTCTGCAAAAGAAATTAAGATGAAATGATGACATAGGCAGGATGAAAATTGGACATACATTTTAAAAAGTCCTCAATTTTCTTTTGTCCACTGGCTCTTTTTACTAGTGAATACAAACTTATATGGGTCCCTCCCTGTCCACACAACTTCTTGAAAGCAAACCAAATAAAATCCTATCAACTCTGCAATTTTGTTGTTCAGTCATTATAGTTCCAACTCTTCTGACCACATTTGGGATTTTCTTGGCAACTACTTGAAGTAGTTCTCCACATCATTCTTCAATTCATTTTGCTAATGATACCAAAAAAAGCTTAAATGACCTGCACAAGGTCACAGAGCCAATAAATGACTGAGGTAAGATTTGAAGTGAAAATGAGTCTTCCTGACTTCAGGCCTGGTATTCGAAACGCTGCTCTGCTGAGCTAACTGCCCTATCATGCTAAATAGCTTCTACTTAAATAAAAATAATGATAATATTAATAGCTAGCATTTAGATAGAGCTTTAGTGTTTGTAAACCAAATTCCTACACAAAGTTGTCTAGGTGCATCACCTCTTTTCTCACACCATCCACTTTTCGGCCCCTTGCAATCTCACTGTTGGACTGGAATTTCACTTCTCACAACTACCAATACTCTATTTATTGCCAAATTGCATGTCTTTTCCTCAGTCCTCAATGTTATTGACTGGTCTATAACATTTGAAACACTTCGTCTTTTCTGCTTCTTGTTTTATTATTTTTTTTAATGACACTTTGCAGTAAATTCAATGCTTTGACCTTAGTTGATATTTATGTGGCAATTTTAAAAAGGGAGGACTCTGGCTTACAGAAAGATCCCATGAAGGTCCTGGGATATAGCAATTATAAAAGTGGAGTGATTGATTTATCCAACTCCACCCTACTTAAAGTGATAAGATGCTCAATCAATCATATAGGTTTTAAACCACAAGAAAAGTCCTAACTAGTGACATTTCACAAGAATACTATTGGAGATAGTAGAGGAAAATTGACTACGTGCCAGAGATCATCTATAAATCATAAAGCTATAGAACCAAAGTCATATGAGAGGTTAGAGCAAGCATGGCTTTGTAGCATACTCCTGAAGAGTAACATTCTAGAGGAGGGAAAGAAAGAAAGACTTTGATTATTATACTTTGGTTTAATCCCCTTGTTTCCCCAGTAATTTTTTGCTTGTCAATGGATCATAAAGAGTCAAAGAGTACTGAAGGACTGAATAGCAACAGCAAAAGACCTTGGTAGCTTCCTGTCACTATGACATCAGAGCAGTCAAGCAGATAAAATTGTACCTCTATATAAAAATTCAATAGTAGAGCATATTTGATTACCAAGAGGTAATTTACTAAATTTACTAAATTTACTATTCCTTTGAATATTCTTCCCTAAATGGTATGACAATACCTTCTTACATACTCTTTTCCACATACCTGATGACATATTCTTACACCTTGACACTATCTTTGATCTCCATGTGTTTGCACAGTCTTTTGAATTTAATCTCCATTTCTACAAAACTTTCACTTCTCAGCTTTATCTCTTACAATCTCTGAGAGTCCTGGAATCCTTCAAAACTAAGTTCAAATGATACCTTCCATGTTTGTAACTGCTAGTATGGAGAAACGGAGAGAAAAGGAGGAAGGGAGAAAGGAAGGGAGGAAGGGAAGGAGGGAGGAAGGAAAGAAAGAAGGGAGGGAGGAAGGGAAGAAGACAAGATGAAGGGAGGGAGGGAGGGGGGAAGGAGGAAGGGAAGAAGGAAGGAAGGAAGGAAGGAAAAAAGAAAGGAAGGAAGGAAAGAAGGAAGGAAGGAAGGAAGGAAGGAAGAAAAAAAAGAGGAAGGAAAAAATCTGGCCTTAGACCATATATTTCTTAAGGTTATGGTATATTTTTGTTTTTATCCCTAGTGCTTAGTATAGCCTGTGAGTAATAATAAGAGATTAAGAAATGCTCCATGAATTGATAAAACTTTCAGGGATTTTTCTTTGATTATTTCCACATTTTAAATATATACTACTTACTCCTTATTTGTATTCCATTACATTTAAAATCATAAAATAATAGAATTTCAGAGCTGAAAGAAATCTCATTCAAGACAACAAAAAATAAAATAATTCATATTAGATTACTCTTTTCTCAAAAGTTCATCCTGTTTTTCTTAAACAAATTTTTCAACATTACCAAGGACATATCCTAGTGATAACAGCCATATTCTTGACTTCCAAGTTATTGATTGAAAGAATGAGAAAATAATTTTACATATATCTACTCAACAATTAAAACCAATATAATTTACCAAAACATGAAAAAGAATCCAAAATTTCCTAATTAAATGTAGAGTTGTGTGAATGGCTAATTCTGAGAAACAGAAAGAAGTATAATCTTCATTTAGAATTTGGGACCTTCTTTCTTTAATTTGTATAATCCAAATTAATCAAGTTGAACTTGTTTATAAAACAGAGGGATTCAGCTCGTTCTAAAGTTGTTTTTTTTTTTTATCTCAACTAATAAAAGAAATATTACCAGTTCTAAAATAGAGAATAGCAAATGAGAATTTTTGCTGATTATTATCTATAGAGACTGTCTTAGTTTTCTTATCTTATTTATTAAAATATTTCTCAGAATAATAAGAGAATGAAATTAAAAGAGAGCTGAAGAATAGAAAAATGGCATTTCAACATTCAACAAGCATTAGGACTTGTAGCCAGCTTCTTCCTACTGCCTGGCATCCAAGCTTGGACTGAGCTGGGCCTAGGCCTAGGGCTTAATGGAACCACAACATTCCTCACCTCTTCCCTATCTCAACAGTGGTTCCAAAGTCTAGTGCCCTTGTGATCACTTCCCTGAGGTGACTCTGTACAGGTGGCTGCCCCAGTGCTCTTTCATCCTGGATACAGCACTGACCTCTCCTCCCCTCCCCATGCAAGCCTCTGATACGGCACTGACTTGTGGGGTAGGAAGGGCCTACAAACTGGGAATGAGGAACTGGCTTACTCTCATCAGATTTTAATAAAATGTCTTTGGAAAGGAAAAAATGGGCAAGGATAGCTAGGTGGCACAGTGAATACAGCATTGCTTCTGGAATCAAGAGAAGCTGAGTTCAAAATAGAATTTAGACACGATACTTAATACTTCTGTGATCCTGGGCTAGTGACTTAATCGTGATTATCTTGTAATCACGATTTATACACTATTACCATCAATTAATAAACATTAATTAAGGATCTACTATATGCCAGGAACTGTGCTAAGTGCTACAGATATAAAAAGAAGTAAAAGAAAATCCCTTTCTCAAAGAGCTTATGGTCTAATGGGGAAGACAACATGAAACAAATATATAAAAAGCAAACTATATACCAGCTATGTAAATGAAAAAGAATAGAGGGAAGGCACTGGAATTCAGAGGGGTTAGGGAAGGCTTCCTATAGAAGGTGAGATTTTAATTTGGGTATTAAAGGAAGCCAGAGTTCAATGGAGGAGAGGAGGGAGAACATTCCAGGCATGGTAGACCGCAAGAGAGAATTCCACTAGCTAAGAGATGGAGAATTTTGCTCATTAAATAGTCAGGTTAGTGTCACTGAAATAAGGTGCAAAAAGACTGGAAAGAAAGGAGGAGAATAGGTTATAATAAGCTTTGAAGGCCAAATAGAGCATTTTGTGTTTGCTCGTAGAGGTGATAGGAAGCTACTGGAGTTTGTTGAGTAAGAACATGGTGATATCAGACTGAAGTTTTAGGAAAATCACTTTGTGGTTGAATGGAGGATGGGTTGGAGTGGGGAGAGATGAGGGCAGACAAATCCATGAGTGGGCTATTGCAATAAGCAAGGTGTGAGGTGATGAGGGCTTGTGCTAGAATGGTGGCAGTGTCAGAGGTATATGGAAGAGAAATGCTGCAAAGGTGAAAAACAGATTCCAAAAGTCTTAGTGTAGTTTTAAGCTTTAACAGCTTAACTTTTGTGCTATTCTGTCATTTGTCTCATAGTTATTTATGTACTCTCCAAAACCCTTCCCCAAACCCCAAATTAAATTTTAAACCCATTGAGAATAGGTATTACTTGAATCTATATTAGTACTTAGGGAGCTGGAACAAGTGCCTTACATAGAGTGAATTTTGAAGAATTGTTTAAATTGAATTAGCAAAGCTATGACTAAAATGGAAAACTTGGTTTTGAACCAGATTCTGAAATTCAGAAGATGCTGAAAGCCTTTGGATTTTTTCACCAGGTCATCTTCCTCCTGTATCCTTTGTTGGCTTAGATTTGTTTTTTCCTTTTGGTGGGAGTCTTTCCAACATCTTTAGTATAAGATCCACCCCTTTTCTCCCCCATCTCCCACAGTCTCCTTTCTTCCGATCTATCCTTGGCTTATTTTGTGATGCTTGCCTCAGGTCTAGAGTCTCCACACCAATGAAATAAGGAAGGAAGTTGAGGAAAAGCTATGCATGCATATTTAAATTACTTTATAGAAACAGACATATATTAACATTTTTCATTTAGATATGAGACTTTTATAGCAGTTTACTGTGTCCAACTGCTTTTAATAGACTGATACCTTATATTTAAATATAAATTCATATATCTTCTTGTGATTCTAGACAAATCACTGTTTATCTCAGTTTTCTTTTTTTTTTTTTTTGTTGTTGTTGTTGTTGTTGTTGTTGTTAAATGAGCTGGAGAAGGAAATGGCAAACCACTCCAGTATTTTTTCCAAGGAAACCCTAAATGAGGTCATGAGAGTAAGACACAACTGAGAAATGACAGAATGGTACCACCATACATACACTATGTATCAATCTATCTACCTATTTACCTACACACACATATGTTCATTACATCCAAATATTAAAATATGTCTCTAAGATCAGAGATTGGAATATTTATAAATTTTTATTTATATATGAGGAAATTGAGTGATTGTACCAAGACAGATAGTAAGAAACAATAGGTTGAATTGAGTTACTTTGACTTGAAAATCAAGTGTTCAGCACTTTTCCCAATGAATCATGCTATATCACATTATAATTGTACTGTATTTATTCTAGTTTTCATTAGCAAAGCAAGAAATATGGGAAAAATAGTTTATTCTTTTGTATTCTAATTTGCAGTTTAACTTTCAGCATAGGCTGAAACATGAGTCATATCTACTGAATCCCTCTACACAGTGAAAATTTTCTCTAAACAAAAATCTTACTACACAAGCTAGCTACCTTTGATCCTTTGTGATTAAGTTGCTTTCTTTTTCTTCTAGCACTTACATTGTCATTGAGCCCTATGGCTTCAGGTTCAGGAGGTTAGGCTATACGTTTTTTACTTACGATGCTATATCATTTGGTAGCGCCTAGTTCCTCTCTGATTGGCCTCTCTTTAAATGAAATGAAATTTCATTTAGATTCAATGAAGACTGAATATGTGTGCCTTACTTTCAGTTATTGACTATAAATACTAATCATATCTTTGAGTGCTTTAAAAACAACAAAATTCAATAAATATTTTCAAAAGCCCTACTATATATGAAATATGGTGCTAAGTGCTAGAGTTATAAATATGAAATGAGACACATATCATATAAGCTGTTTCCTGAGAACATTTGTAACCTAAGGGGATAGATGGTTCAGGCAAGTTGGGAAGAGGGGATTTAAAAGGATATATACATGTATACAAACAATATAAAATACACACATATGAAGAGGAAAGAGTGTGTGTGAAAAGGAGGAGAAAGGAGAGAGTAAAGCAGAAAGAAAAGGAAAAGGAGAATGAGGAGAAAAAGTAAAAGGAAGAAGAAGAACAGAAGGGAAAATGAAAAAAAGGGAAAAAGGGAGGAAGAGAGGAAGAAAGAAGAGGAAAAGGAATAGAGAAGAAGGAAAAGGAGATGGGATAGGAGGAATAGGATGATGAGGAGGATAAAGAAAAATGTTTTTCTAGTCTTCATTTTAATTCATTTATAGCAAAATGATTCTTGTCCTGCCAGTCTCCTAGAATGTAGTAAGGATGAAATAAGAGCATGTATGTAATTCAGTTTAATGCTACCTAAATCCAAGTTATTCTCTCGCCATTTTTATCTTTATTGTTTTGCTATTGTTTAAGATATCACAGCGAACACAAAGCAAAGAGTAATCTTAAAATATGCAATTGAAAATAAGAAGAAAACTGAGTACCATGCATGTTTCTGAGGCATGCTCGGCAGAATGACAAATGGCTGATGATATAGATAATGACATGGAAGTCTTTGGCTTTGCAAAGGGGTCTGCAAATATTTTTCACATGCTTGGAATACATGGACTTCCAGCTGACAGACTATCCAAGAAAATTCTAAAATTAGATACCTGCTCTAAATTAGTAACAGGATTTTAACAAAAAGGGATGTCCTTGGCAGCTCACACAAAAGGCCCTTTATGATGTATCTGACATCATCATGCTGTCTGTTATGGCAAAATGAGTATGAATGACTGAACTTAAAAAAAAAAAGTTGCAATCAGTTTGCATAGTGGCAGCTATGTGATTCACATTAATAGTGCCAAAACAGCAGTAGCATGAATGCTAAATTATTCACCATGTTCACAAACTGTCAAATGGGGCAAATAACCAACTATTCAAAATAATTACAAAAAGATCAGCACAGCTGTAATTTATTTTCAGCTTATATTAGATATACTCCTGAAACTAACAGTCAATGCAATGACACCAGTACTTCTAAATAGAAGGCTTGGATTTACATATTATTCTGTCTAAATCAGAACAGGAAGCTAAAAATAATCAGTTCATTTGTCCTTCAATTTTTTTCCTTTCCTTTGATTTAAAATTAGCAAAATAATTCTAGATCAGGAATAAATAGCAAGAAGAAGTGAATGCTCAAGTGATATGCTGATGACAGGCTCTTTCTGTGTAGGTTGCTCCAAGATGGAAAAAAAAAAAAGAGAGAGAGAGAGAGAGAGGAGAGAAGAGAGAGAGAGGGGGAGGAGGAGGGAGGGAGGGGGTGGAAGAAATAGACTACTTTAAGACTATAGGCCTTTCTATATTTTCTTCTATGGAGCAATTTCAAATTCTTATAATATTATCTTTATCTCATGCAAATATATACCTCAGAGCACTGATAGACACATTGAAAAATATGCCAAAAAAAAGTAAAAAATATTGACAATTTAAGTCTGAGATCCTTGTTTTATTAGTGAGTTACTCCATAGACCCAAGAGTTAGTTAGCTTTTTCAAGTTTCCATTTTTTTACTTTTTGAACTAAGGATGGGGCCATATGTACATGTACATAAACATACATATCTATACATACTTAGGCATATGTAATTCATTTGAAAAAAATTGATTAAAATAATTCTGCAGCAAGGACAATTGTCCTTGACTAGTGTCCTTTCTATAACAAGTGTCAAACTTTGCTTACTTATAAATGTTATATAAATATATAATTCAACTAATTTTGTTGAACACTTCATAGTCTATTTATTATAAGGCATTAAAACATAAAATGAATTTTTCCTAAAGTAATTCACAACACAATGACAAAGAAACTTCTTCTTAGACTCAAAGAGGAAATTTTGCATAAAGGATAGTATCTTCTCATGGTAATTATGATGAACTGAATGAGCCAAATCTAATGTATTATACTGTTCAAATCAGGACACCAAAGTGCACTATGATATGTGGAAAGACTTTTTTCAAGTCTTGATACTGCTTTTGTTAAAATGGGACTATGGGTTTGTACAACTTGAAACCTTCAAAACTTACTGTGATCAAAATACTTACTTTCTTCTTGAAGCTAGATAAATGGAAGTTCTGAAGGAATGTGCTTATACATTTGTAAAGCATTACCAGACTTATCTTTTTATTTTTTCATAGTTTCATTTGATAGATTTTTACAGATTTGTTTTTTGTTTTTTAATGTTTTGATTAAAATATATATGCACATACACATACATGCATATATATATAAACACATACATATGTACACTCACATGTTATATATAGTGTGTATATCTATATCTATCTATATTCCTAATTAATTACAAATGCCCAATAAATTCTGATAATCCTTTAGCTTTCATTTCTTGTACAGATGTATATGTGCCCATAAATATATTTGAATTGTTTTTATGGTGGGAAATGCATTTTTAGTTCTTTCTTTGTGATTCTTATTTTATTTGATTATTAAAATAAAAAAAATTAAATGGAGGTTTGAAATATATAGAAATAAAATTTTAGAGACTCATACTGAGCTGACTATACTTGAAAACCATTTTTGCATCTTTGCTATGGCACAATTTCTAGTCATTTAACTGACAAGTCAAACTAAGTTTCTGTCTGATTCCTTGACATGTAAATCTGAGGCTCAGATGCTTTGCATGGAAACTATTCACAAATTTAATCAGTGGCAAAGGAAGTCAGCTATCTGATTGGCCTTTAGAGATTTCCCCCCCATTCTATGAAACTTGTGAGGGCCAGGATTGCCTTCTATAGAGACAAAGTGGGAGAAGACTAGATTTCAATATTAGAAGGGACCTTAAGAAGCCATCTGATCAAGGCAAAATGAGGGTGTCATTCTCATTTATTAGATTGAGGCAATGAATCCCAGAGCATTTAAATGACTTGGCAGTCTTACAGCTGGTAATTGATTGATTGAGGACAGGATCTCTAGTGATCTGCTTCCCACAGCTAGACTTGCCAGGAACTATCTAAGGTTGAGCACTCTGAAAATTGCCACTGTCTTTAAAGGTCACTTAATACTCACTTGGGGGTGGGGGTGGGGGTGGGGGTGGGATGGAGAGATAGTTAAATTCTGCAAGTCCTTTCTAAAATTATACCCTCATGAACTCCATAAGGATGGGGATTATACCTTGGTTTTTCTTAATGTCTACAGTTATAGTTCCTGGTACAGAGCTTGACACAAGGTAAGCTTGTTGAACAAATGCTGTTGAATCGAATCGGAAGAGAATTTAGTGATCCTCTGATCCAAGACCTCCATTTCACAGTTGTGAAAATTGATGCCCAGTTTCCTCAAAAGATTCAAGTCACACAGCAATTGTTCCAGAATTCAGACCTAAGGTCTTCTGGTCTCAAGTTAAGGACTCTCATGTCTGTTTAGAAGGAGAAGATAGTTTAAAAATACTGAAATTTTCTGTGTTCCAAGGAAAACCATAATTTTAATTTTCTAAATTTAAATGACCTTCATAACAAAATTGAAAGCACCTATATTAAATAGTCTCAAATATCTGCACTAAATAGTCTCAGAGAATCAGGAATGACTACATTAACTATGTTCTTGATATCCCAAGACACTCACTCCTCTTTACTGAAGTGAGCTATGATGAGTGGAAAGACTTGTGTTCAAATCTCAACTCTGATCTTATTAATCTTGTGACCATGGGCTTATACTAACGGAACTTTTAAGAATTTCTGCTACCAAAAAAACTTTTTAATTGACTTTCCAAAACTAGGCAAATGAGAGCTATTAAGGGAATTTAATAGTAGAAGAACTAGGGGATTTTTTTTTTTTCAGCCTGCTGTCTTTCAGGGGCAAGCATACATGCACACATTTGCTGGGTACCAACATTTATATCCCTTCAAATAGATATAAGGCTAGGATTTACATTTCATGGGGGAAAGGAAGGAGAATAAAAATCAATTTTTCAGCTTTCAGGAACGGTAAACAGATTAGAGGATATTTATAGATTTCACAGATATTTATCCTCCCCTAGAAGCTAGATCTCTTACAACAAGGAGATTGCTATGGAGTCATTAAAAGGATTAACCCAAAGTGCCCCAACTAGTGCCTGGGGCACTCAGAGCTTCCTTTTTTCCTCTGAGAAGTGCCTATTTACTCTTCTCTTAAAGTGGCTGAACAGTACCTTTGGGTTAATTCATGCCTGTTCATTGTACAATTCATTCTTATGCCAGTTTTAACCTTCAAGAAAAAGCCCTCTGTTGAACTGCATGTTCTGTATTTCTCTTTCTTTTTCTCTGTTATGTTCTCTTGTAGGGGGGATTGTTTGTGGGGGCCTGCCCATCCCCATACAGAGCCTCTGATCTTCTGTATATTCAATAATGTTTTGACTGTAGTCAGAGTCCCAAATTTAGAGCTATAAGAGACCATAGTAATTATGAAGCCCATTTTACAGATGAGAAAACTGAGACATTAGGAGGATATGACTTATTGGTATAGGTAAGACATAGTACACAGATAGTAATAGTAGTACACAATTTGAACATAGTTTCTGACTTCGTGTTCTATGTACTATATGACACACTAGAAAATCCTGGGAAGCAGCTACCTTTCCTGATATCTCATAAAATTCTCCTTTATCCATGCTCCAAAGTGAATCATTCTTTTTCTGTCCTCTGAACATGATCTGTTCTTCCATGCCCCTGGAGAATCTTTCCCTTAGCTCCTCCTCATCTTTGTCTCTTGAATTCCTACTCATCTTTTAAAGTGAAAGTTAAGTCCCACGTGTTCCAAGATGGTTCTCCTCTAAGAACTTTTTCCTATGATCTACAATAGCATTTTATTTTACATATCTCCCATACACTTATTCATGCCATAATAGATGTTACAGTTAATTGAATTTGTCTTATTTCTTAATAAACTCTTCATTTCTTCAGGATGCTTGTTCTAACTAAATTGCTTTTTGTTCTTTCTATAAAGTAGGTGTTTATTAAATATTTGTTAATCAGAGTAGATCTTTAAGAAATATGAGGAAAAGATGCTTGTGCTGCGCTTATGCAAATTCTTTTCAAGTTAAGAAAACTAAATGTAGCAAGCCTTTGACATATCTTAGCTATTACGGGTATAGTCTTAATTCATATTTACTTGCATAGGTAGATCATTGAAGAACAAAGTAAATCAGGTACTCTTGGAAATTGATTGTAGCCACAATAAGGAACAAATTTTTGTTTTACAATGCATCTTTGCAAAGTATAGGAATTCATTTCCATGTGGTAAACATTGAGGATGCAAGGACTGATAGCATTAGTGGAATTGACCTCTGGGAGCTAAGTAAGTTTGATTGACTTCCATATATTATAAAATTATAGATCTAGAGCTAAAAGGAAACCTTGAGATGACCTAGTACAACCTTCCTCATTTTTAATACAAGGATACTTACTGAAAGGTGGAGAAGTTAATTGACTTGTCCAAGATCACAAAAACAGCAAGCTGAGCAAGATTTGAACCCAATTTGATTGATTTCCGAACACAGTATTATTTCCATCTATCTTCCCCCTCCTCCTTCTCCTCCTCCTACTCCTCCTTCTATTTCTTCTTCTTCATTATAATCATCATCATCATCACCCTCACCATTTATATGGTGAGCAAATATTTGGCATTTTTAAGTATGACATTTTAAGGTTTACAAAGAGCTTTAAAAATTCTTTCATTTTATCCTCACAATAACCATGGCGTGTATTTAGAGTGCTATTATTATCAATACCAGATGAGGAAATTGAGGGTGACAAAAGTTGTGATTTGCCCAGTCATATAACAAATTAATGCCTATGGCTAGTTTTGAAATCAGGCCTTCCTGACTTTACTTCCAGGACTTTATGCTCTGAATCATTTTACTGCTTCTGTTCCATAATACTATGGGTTATAACAAATTAGATTTTGTCTTGTTTGAAGTGTTACTCATCTTGTATATGCATTTCTATGTAGTCATTCTTGGAGCTTGAGGATAACAATCTGTATTGTATTGCCAGAATATATTTTCATACCTCTATGAAATTCTTCCTTCATCAGCAAACTAAGATTTTTATTTGAAAATCTGAGAGGCCCCATATGGTAAAAAGTATAATGAAATCAAAGTCAAGAGACAAAAGTCATTACTCCAGCTATGAAAATCACTAGTTGGGTGGCTCTTTATTTCACTGACAACATTTCCTCATGTAGAGATAATCCTCAGAATACTTCAGCCTCCTAAAAGAGCATAGCCATTCATCATTTTGCCTTAAGAGAATTGACAAAAACAAAACACCCAAAACCCTGTTTTGGCAGAAAATAGAGACTACTATCCAGTTTATGATATGCATTCTATTAAGTTATTGAGTATATTTCTATAGAATTAAATTTGCATGCCTTTCAAACTGAATTCAGCAAATAATTAGCAAATATCTATCCTAATTATAGCATTGTAAGAGAAAGAACAATTTTTAAAAATCAGTCTCAATATCAGAGGAACACGTAAGCTACCTGTAAAGACAAAAAAAATGTCTTTGGGAAATAAAAAGAAAGTATACTATTAACAAAAAAAGATTGAAATAGTTTACATTTAGTGAGCAACCTTAGAGAAAGACCATAGACTGCAAGATAGAAAGGACCATAATTTTCTCACTTTATTTATTTTGCAATATGGATTATTTGGAAATATGTTTTGTGCAAGTTTACATGTATGATTTATTTTAATATTGTTTGATTTCTCAGTGGGTGGAGGAGATGTGGGAGGGAGTGAAGGAGGGAGGGAGAGAATCTGGAACTCAAAATTTTAAAAAGAAAAGAATGTTAAAATAAATAAAAAATAAATGTTAATTAAAAAAAAAAAGATGGAAGTGACCATAGTGTCCACCAAGTACAAATGATCCATTTTAAAGATAAGGAAACAGATTGAGGATGATTAAGTGATTAGCCAAAGTCAAATAGTTATATATTAAGTATCAGGAATAGTACCAGAACTCAGGCTAACTCCCCAGTCAATGTCCTTTCTCTAATAACCTTGCTGTACTGAATATATTCTAAATAGTACAAATTTCAAATGAAATGATCCAAATCTATAGCTGTCCCATTAAAAATATTGGAAATTTTTTTTTCTATCCATACTTCTTCTGAGAGAAGGCAGATCAAGTCAAGCCAATACCTATAGTGCCAGCCAGTATAAAATACTCAAATTCTAATGGTGAGACAGTGTATCAAAAGAAATAACAGAGGTGACAGAGAAATATAAGGAAACAATTAGAAAATTGAACTCAATACTTTGCATTGTTAAAACATTAAGCAAAAATAAAATGGTTTATATTTTGCTCATGCTCTTTTCCCCATTTGTAATTTAAGCATTTATTTGAAGAGAAATCTAAACCTTCTGTACTTCATGTTTTATTCAACATTTATCCTAAGGTGCCTAATTTATAACAAAGGATAGAAAAGGCTAAGAAGAGAAGTCTTTAAAATTGTTATGCCTACCCTTTGACTTAAATTTTAACTCCAGATATTTGGTATTCAAAAATCATTAGATTTCTACTAACAATTTTATATATATTAAAGTTTTTTTTTAAATGAAGAAAAATTAATAAACATGACTATGCTAAATGTATACTTTGTAACCTAGGGATAAGTATTTTTTGTCTTAGTTACTTGTAAGAAAATATACATGATAAATAATATCTCCTTTTCCAAAAGGGAGTAGGTCATTTATTCTTTTGTTGTATTTAGATTTTGTAAAACAAACTATATTATGATAAATGAGCACTGACATATAGCTAAAACATTCCCATGAAAATATGCATTATGGACTATATACAACCCATTTAACAAGAAGAAGTTCATACTGTTTTCTTCCTTCCTTAGGCATTCTTGAATATTTAGGCAAAAATTTCAGACACCTTGAACAGTCTTTTAAGCACCACCAATGAAATAAATTATGTTTGTTGTCAGATCCCCCACTGGGTGGCGTGTGGACCTTCAAGCTTGTTCATTTGTCACCTTCCAATTGAGTAATGCCTCCCATATTAGACAGGCCTTTTCCTTACAGCTGGTAACTACCCAAGTGGAAGTTAATTGAGTCATTGGTTTCCCCTTGAATCTGTGAATGTTTGGGGATTTTGAGCCATCAACGCTGCATGTAATAAGGCATTTAATGCTTACTCTACAATATTCTAGTCTCATTGTGAAAATCCAAAGAGCCTGCTTTGTATTCTATTCAGATACAAATTTACGGGCACTCTTGTTCAGTAGAAATAAGATAAGCCATTGGAAAATGATCAGGAAGTACAGAATAAGGAGGTCAGGCTTTCAACTGTGGCCCTAGTAAGTAGCATTTCTTTCTTTCTTTCTTTTTTTTTTTCTAATATTGAATGCTTTTTGTAACAGGGTTCTTATGCATTTCAAAGGATTTTCATCATCAGTCTGTTATGATTAATTATATTACAAATCCCATTTTACTTTTAATGTGCCTTTGGTAAAGCATTACAGTGTGATATGAAGGGTAGAAGAATTGAGAGGTTTGTCCCATTTCTGCATGGTATGAATACATCTTTTATCTTTGTTGTGCCTTTATTTTTCTGTTTTTAAAGTGGGAGTGATGTAATTTCTCAGATTTGTAAGCAAGAAGATAAGCAAAACAAACCTGTGCTTATTTTAATGAAAAAGAGCAATGACATTGAGAAAAATGTTTAAAAATTAAAAAAAAATTCTTTCAAATCCATTTCTCTCTAAGAACTCTCCTTAAACAACCAACCAGATAAAAATGAAGAAGAGAGAATGCCTGGGAGGATAGTTACTTCTTTGCCACAGGAAATTTTTCAGAGTATTCCCTACATATCTCACAACACATTGGGAAAGCCAATAGTCCTAAGAGGTACAATAGCAACAGTTGTCAGTTTAATAGATGAACAGTCAGGGAATTTATTTATGTAAGTATGAATACAATAGCATATATCTATGTATCTAAATATATATATATATATATATATATATATATATATATATGTTGGACAACTGAATTGGATAATGGAAAGAAAATGGAAAGAGTAAGATAACCTGCTATTTGTTTTATAAGGGATTTTGGGAAGATCAATAGTCTAATTTTTAAGAAGAACTTATAAACTTAGATACCAAGTTTGAACATTATTATTTATTAGTTTATTATATAGTAAATTTCCCCTGGGAACATTACTGAAAGCTACCTAAAAACTTTCCTTATTTAATTTTAAATATGTTACAAGTATAAGAGAGATTTAATTGTGTAACAACATTTGGGAAAGCAGTGTATCAGCCTCATCTAGTTCGAAGTCCCTGAAAAAAAAAAAAGGTTCTTTTAAATATTTGAGAATATTTCAGTATTCAAGAGAAAAGGTGAAGAAATCTATCACCACATGACAAAAAAGTTTAAAAAAGACATTCTGTTCCTTGTGTCTCTGGAGAATAGGATACAGGACAGAGATCATAAATTCAGAGTGGTGCTGCTGAGAACAAGAAAGGTGTCAGAAATCACACATTTTTCAGTATGTTTTCTCTACAAGAAAGTCTTTTTGAGAGAAAGAACACTTAAGTATACAAGCAGAGTTCTAAAACTTTTTTTAAAGAGAAGTACCCAAGCTTCCTCTCACTCTGTAGAAAATATTAAAATTTATAATAAATTTACAAGGCATAATTCAAAACAGTATGATACACACAAATATATATATATATGTATATATATATATATATATATATATATATATATATATACAAAATTACCATTAACTTTTTCATTGTAACAAGTTGTCCATTCTAGAAGTCCAATATATATTAAAAAACAAAAAAACAAAAACAAAAACAAAACTGTGGTCATAATAGTGAGTGACTCTAAAGTTCTACATAGAAAGTGAAAAAGTATATATATGAATATCATGGCAATGATATATATTCAGATTAGAGACTCTAATAATTTTTTTTCCCTAAACATTTCTTATGGTATCAGCATATTTATGTTCTAGAAAGGACATTTGATATATTCTCCAATAATCTGAGCTAGTAGAAAATAATGATTTTTTTTTTTTTTTGGCATAAGAATCCTAAAAAAAAAACATTTAGTTCAAATTACATATTCATTCTATTTTTAATGGATGTGACACTTGGGAAATAAAGATTTAGACTTAGTTATCATTCTCTCTAATTATAGGGATGCCATTTACATATTCTCTATGCCTTAAGTATACTCCACAGATTCTACTTTTCTTATCTGCTTCATGGGTGAAGTTTCTTCTCCTCTCCATAGAGCAATAAGAAAGACAATGGAAATGAGAGCAGCTATCCTATTACAAGGTTAATTTATGAATGATAAATGAATGTTTTAGAATGAACTGCAGAGGTTACCATTTAAACAGATTTTGGCAGAGAACCAGTTCTCTCTCTTCTGTGATGGCTAAAAAAAGGGGGTGGGGGGGACACAAGAGAATATACATATCATTGCCCCAAGATGTCTTTTTCAAGAGAAATGGAAAACATTCAATTCCATCCAAAACAATACTTTTGATTTCAGATCTGTAATTCTATAATCCTGCTACTTGTCCTGTACTTCTCACACAAAAAAAATTAATCAATTAAATATTATTTTTAAAAATATATGCTTTTTAACAGTAGGAGAAAAATAATAAAATCAAATAATTTAGATCTGGAAGGAATCAATTGAATTGAAGATATTTCAACTGAATTGTAGTTTATTGTTTCTGTCCTTTATTCTCAAAGAGAGTGGTAGTCAGGGAAGTAATGCCATGACCCAAAAATAAATTGGTATCAAGTAAGGGAAGACTGTGCAAAGTCACCAGTCTTATTTTCTCATCTAGAGCCATTTGGCTCCAGACATAAGAAATACATCAGGACAACTGGAAAAAGCCCAGGATGCAATAGAAGATCTAGGCTTTTTTTTTTTTAAGTGAAAAAAATTAAATTACTATTATAGCTTTTTATTGGCAAAACATATGCATGGGTAATTTTTCAACATTGACCTATGCAAAAACTTCTGTTCCAACTTTTTCCCCTCCTTCCCTTCACCCCCCCCCCAACCCCAGATGTCAGGCAATCCCATACGTGTTAAACATTTTAAAGTATATGTTAAATACAATATTTATACAGTTATCTTGTTGCACAAGGAAAATTGGATTTATAAAGAAGGTAAAAAATGTAAGCAAACAACAATAGAAAGAGTGCAAATGCTATGTTGTGGTCCACAATCATTTCCCAGTGTTCTTTTCACTGGATATAGCTGGTTCTGTTCACCACTGATCATTTGGATCCTCTCATTGCCGAAGATAGCCACTTCCATCAGAATTGATTCTCATATAGTATTGTTGAGATCTAGGCTTTTTTAAGTTAAGATCTTTCCCAGGTCTTAGTTTGATTGAAGCAATATCCAGTCAATGATTAAGGCTAGATTAGAAATAAGGTAGATATTGGTCTTTTTTTATCTAGTCAAAAAAAAAAAATCTGAGAGGTGAACACTCTAAAGTGTTTCCTGGCCAAAGGGAAACAACTACTATTTATATTCATTTAGTAGGGCCCAAACAATGATCCCATGAGCTTGGGATGGAACTAATTTTAGCCAATCAATGAAAAGCAGAGTGATTTGATTTTAAGGCATGGTGCTTAATAAGAAATGTAGTCTTAAAACCTCAAGACATCTGGATCAAAATTTATTTTCTATGGGGAAAACATGCACTTGTATACTCTATATGGAGAGAAAAAGAGAAAAGTGAGGGGAAGGAGGGAGGGAGAGAGGGAGTAAATAAAGAAAGAAAGGAGGGAAGGGAAAAAAGAAGGAAGACAGGAAGGCAGGCTAACTACTGGGGTAGCTGATAGTTACAGGTTGTTGTTATTCTTTCCTTTTAGAAGAGGATCATGATATCAGCAAGATGACATAATGACTTATAAATGAATTGGATTTAAATGAAGGATGTAAAGTCACCACTTTCACTTTTTTCCAAACTGAGGAACAAAAGGATTCTGGACTATAAGATTTAGAGTAACCAACTGAATTGAAGTGATTTTAATTCAATTAAACATGTATTACGTAGTCACTAGGTTCAAGGTAGTGCATTAGCCATTGGGTTATAAAAATAAAGCAGGGCCCAATACCCATGAACTAGAATTCTTTTGTGAAGATACACACATACACACATACACACACATGTAAATACAAAGTCACAGAAACTAATTTAAAGATAGATCACTAACAACTAGAAGCAATCAGGAAAGGCTTCCTGTAGGATGTAGCATCTAGGCTGGATTTTTTTTTTTGGGGGGGTGGGAGGGAAGGTAAGGTTATGAGTTAGAAGAAAGGAGAAGCATTTGAAGGCATGGAAAAAGGAATATCATGTCTATGAAACAGCTAATAGAGCAATTTGAAAGCACTAGAGAGTATGGCAATGGGAAGTATTGAATAAGACTGGGATTATAGAAATGAAAGAAATGATGAAGGTCTTAAAATACAAAAGTAGAAGAATTTTTACTTTATCCTAGTGGTGATAAGGAACCATTGATAATTTATTGAATATGATCGTTATATAGTCAAATATGTTTTAGGAATAATCAATTTGGTGTTGTGTAAAGAAGGATTAGAGAAGAAAGCGATTAGAATCAAAAATGTTAAATAGGGAACTATTTTGATAATCCAAGTGAGAAGTAATGAGGGCCTTCCCTAGGATCCAAGCAGTGTGCATTGAGAAAAGATAAATTTAAGAGATATTTTGGGAATGGGAGGCAGAACTGACAAGAAGGCAACTGGTTAGCTATCAGAAAAAGGAAGAAAATCAACATAAAAGAGGAAGACTCCAGAATTAATTTGAAATCTATGAAATGAAGGTTATGCAGTGATGGTGATGCCATGAGTAGAAGTGGGAAAGCTTACAAGATTTTTTGGGAGGAGGGTAGATATGAGTTGTTCTGGATTTTTTGAGTGTGAGATATCTAAGGCATCAAAGTTGAGATATATAATGGTTAATTGGTAAAGAGAACCTTAAATTTAGAAGAATAGTTAGGTTTTCATACATAGATTAAAGATTTATTTGCATAGATAAAATAGCAGAAAAAAACAATAATCTAGCAAAGAAATTTTAGATCATCCAATTCAATACTCTTATTTTACAAATGAGGATAATGAGGCACCAAAAAGTAAAATGACTTTGTAAAAAGTTAGAAAGTGACAGAGGTGATATGTGAATAAATGGAACTTTTTCATTATACCACACTGCCTTGCTTCTATAAATACTTTGTAAAGTTTAGTCACTTTTCCACATTTGCTATTCCTATTATAATTTTCATTTCTTTATATAATTCTTGAGGTAATGAAGTAGTAGAGTCTAAATATGGTATTTGCTTTAGGATATTCCAATGAAATAAGAGGATTAAAAAAGAAAAAAAAAAGACTCATTTAGTATCCAAAAATGAATGTGGTATTTTCTTTGTTAAGTTATAATAGTCCAAATTATTAAATTCTCCTTTCTCTTGAGTACTTTTCATCCTGAGTACACATGCTCCCAAAATATCTTTAATACTGCCCCATAATGATTCTATCTTTTCCATTTCATTGGCTTGACATATACATAATTCAGTAACTCTTGGAGGAGAGTGTAAAGAGGGAAACCTTAAGAAAGTAAGAATGAGGTTCCCTAATTATCCACAAATGTGAAACATTTTTAAGAGAAAACCTTTATCATATAAGAAGAACAGATCATGCAACAGTGTTATCTTTTTACTAATTATCGGTAAACAAAAGCATATTTGAGGAAATCTATATGGAAAATAATAATTGTATATACCCAGTATAATTTCTGGTTATATGAGGATTACAGAAGGAACTGGGTTCTTTTAGATCCAGGAATAGTAAGAGAATAGCAGTCAAATACAAAAACTAGAAAGAAGAGAGAACCAGTCTTCTACCCAAATTAGCCAAAAGAATAAACAGAGAAATAAAAGGCAAAATGTTCACAGATCCTTAAAAAACATCTGAGCAATGGGGAAAATCCCTCTTTCTTAGACAATCCTCCACAGCATCCTCTTTAGTGCTTCCTCACACTACTAAAGGGTCAGTTTAAGGTAAAATAGAGCAAGTTATTACCCTTTTTCACCTTATTGTGGTGAAAAAATTATGGATCTTTTCGCTATGATTCATATACCAATTTGAAACTTCTGCTTTCCTGTAATTATTAATAAAAACCTCAAATGTCTTAATAATTACGTTAAAACTGCCATTTTTAGTAACCATAAATGTCAGTAAATGTATATTTGCTGATGGTCAACAACATAGATGCCTGATACCTTATTAGGCTCTTGAATATTTCTGCTTCACTTTTTCATTAATTATTTTTTTAAAAATGGATGAATGATTTTACTATAATAAAAAGTTCTTCTATGCATGTTACTTATTTCCTATATCATTTATTATATAGAGAGATATAGATAGATATTCTGCCAATTAAACTAGCCTTTCTGCCATATTTTCTCTGTTATAATATGATATTTAGCCTAATTCTTAAAAATTATATTTGAGATCAATTTTTATTCAATTTTACTGAAGATATCTAAGATTCCTCTAGAGTTTTTTCCTTTTAATTTATTTACAATGATTCCTTTGGGGTTTTGCTTTTTATCTGTCTTCAACAAACGTCACACTATACTGAATTCTCCAAGCTTTCTTAAGAGTGCTTTTCCAAAGCAAAAAGGGGAGAATAGCCTTCCTAATATTATTTTTCAGATTCTCTCTGACTTTGAGCCAGTAATTTGTAAGTCTATGAAGCTTCTGATCCCAGCATATGTTTTATGTGTTCTTAATATATGTATTGCTCATTATTAGACATTTTTTTCTTTCCTTCTAAATTTAACATATGGCTTGTTTCTAAACTATGTATTAGAACATTGATGTACTTTTATCAGTGCCAAAGTATTCTAATTTATATTTTTAAATCTCAAATGATTTGTGAATTAATCAAAATATTCCCTTTAATAACACAAATTGTTACCCAATAGAGGTTTATCTAAGTCATATTAACATCAGATCTTTTATCAACTATATTTACATTTGCATGATACCTTAGTTAATCATTCTTGGATATTCACAAATAAGACATGTGAAGTCCAAAAGAAAGGGAGGAATGGTTCGTCTATGTATCTAACAATGTATTGTTCATTAAAATATGGCAAAGTGGAGGATTTGGGTTCAATTTTATTACACTTGGCTGCTACTTAAAATATAGCTGTTAATTACTTATTTTACACATTTTCCCCAATACACTGTGAGCACTAAGTATCTCCTAACAGGTTTTATTTTCTCTCCATTTAAATAATCTATGGAGCCCTTCTCAGCCCCAGTATTCTTTAGCTCCTTTTCATAATGTAGAAAAATTACCCATTCCTTTAAGTATTTACTTAGAAAGTTTCAGTTCAACCAATCAGCACAATTTCCTAGAATTAGTTGGTTACCATTATAGCCAATTACTTTCATTGATTCAATGATATATTCTGTCATTTAACAAGAATTTCTTAAATATTTCTAGCATATGAATATTGCTGAATATAGACGCAGATAGATATCTGGGATAAGAAATATTCCCTAACTTATGAAGCTGGCAGTTAAGTGGAAGGGAAAATAGCAACTTAAATATTGCACCAGTAATTTTTTTCAGTGATGAAATAAATTATGGAATATCTCAACTTCTCAAGAACCAAAATTGAGAGTCATGAAAAGGGGAGAATCACAATTGGCAAAAATGAGTAACAACATATCAACACCAGTGAACTTTGAAACAGCTTCAAAGAGTTTACTTTGATAAATAACCATCAAAATAGGTGGGCCAATCATGTTAGAGTGAAGATGGATAAACTGAGTGTGAAGCAGGTATTCATAAATTCTTATAAGATCTGGAAGAAGGTCTCCTAGCACACTGGATATTATTTTTATGGGATGATAAGGGCAAGAATTATATAGGAAAAAAATTTTAAATGGCAAGTTGCCCAGTTTCTGTGAATATTTATTCAATGAGATCACAGATCTTATCATGTGAAGAATATGTGATAAGCATTCCAGATCTGCCAAATTAAATGTATGAGGCCAAAGTTAGGTGGTAAGAATTAAGGAAAACTTCATAGAGGAGGCATCACTGGTTAAAGTCTCATAAGCAACTATCACTGAATATTCTTTGGCTGTCATTGCTTTAACAAAATATAAAATTTCAAAATATATAAAGATTAATCTTACTTCTAGCTTCATCTAACCCATCACAAATAGCTGAGTTCAGGTTGAAAATAAAATCAAAAAGATGCTTTCTAAACAATAACTTACAGATTAATTAATTTTTAAAATTAAATTGACAATCTGTTCTGTAAATAAAATCTGAAAAAAAAGAAAATCTAGCTTCATTTAAATTATCTATTAATGATAATCCATCTTCATGGTGTTATTGTTCAACACATTCCATCAAAAATAAAATTCCCTTGCATGCATTTGGTTTCTAAGTAGGGAAAGACTTTATTTCCATTTTTATTAAAATCAATAAACTGGTGGCAGATACCAGGATGAAACTGGAGTGATTAATATTTTTTAAAAAGGAAAACATTCTAAGCAATGCAATGAGAATGTTCTAAACAGTAGCAAACATTTTGTAGATAGAACTGTCACAACTTTCTGCACAAAGAATGACATTTTTGATTGTGTATGTGTGTGTATATATATGTATATATATATATATATATATGGTATAATTATTAAACAATTTAGTTTAATATATATGACATCATTCCATTTTGTTTTGTATTATTTATATGTATAGAGATATGTGCTGTTTCATACAATAGATATTGTTTTAAGAACCAAGTTTAGAAATTTTAAAAAATCTATAATTGCTCTGGAGAATAGTTAATGTCAAGTAACATCCCTTTCACAGGAAAAAAAATGGGAGCTTATTAGGGCAGAATATTGTATACATATTCAGGTGAACTTAAAATATGATGTTTTATTCTTAAAATGTTGTAGCATATCAAATAATCAATCTATGAGTCTCAACTTTGATAGTCTGCATTTCAAATTTTATTGTTTATAGCTAAATCTATCTATAATTTTATGATCCCCTTATGATTAAAGATATAAACAATGAAAATATACATATATGTAGGTTTTAGAAGAATAATTTTATATTATTTTTATTATTCCATTTCTATTCCATTCTATTATTTTTCTCTTATATTCGCTTTCTATTAACACCACAATAATATTAAAGAAAAACAATGAACAACAGCATTTCAAATCTTATTATTTCAGTCATGCCTTTGGATGCCTGTTTTTTGTCTTGTCAGTGAGGTGGTAGACCAAATAAGTCATTCATTTTTGGACATCCTTGATTTTATCTACTTGACTATAATTTTGCCATAAGGAAGAGCTGTATTTGAATTAGACAAGATAAGTGGAAACTAAAGAATGTTTTTTTTTAATTGAAAACTAAGCATTGATTAAACATTTTTAAAAATAAAGAAAAAATTCAAGACTGGCTATAAGAAAGACAATTTGACTTGAAAACAGCTGTCAGGGCATATGGCTCAGCTTTTGAGAAGAAAGGAGGTAAGAGTGAAGTGATCATATAAAGAAAGCTTTAAGCAGGTGTACCTCAATTGATTGGCAAGAAATATTGTGGGCGTGAATAATAGAGTATTTCAAAATTTTACAAAATACTTTCCTTATGCCAAACCCATGAGATAGGTAAAGAGGGTGAAGTAAATTTGTGCACACTGGTGAAAAGCATTTGAATTAGAGAGTAAAACGCTTATAGAGACATTCTAGGCTAGGAGAAAAAAATTACAATTAAGTGAAGAGACCTGTGCTTTATTTCTGCCTCTGGCTGTAACAGGCTATGCTACCTTTGCCAAGTTATATAGCTTAATCTGGCCTTTGATTTTGTCATCATTCAAATGGCAGTAATATCTACCTCTTCAAGCCTTTTCAGCTTGCTATGAGAGCTTCAGCAGCTCTCATAATTCCCATTTGGCAGATGAGCCATGAAATAATAATTGATGTTACTTTTTATTTATTTATTATTTATTTAGGACATAACATAATATGAAAAGTAAATAAGATCTCGCTAAATATCATAAAGTTAAAGAATAATTTTCTATAGGTTATAGTCCAGTTGATAGAGTGAGATTCTCAAAGCTAAGAGGCTCATGTCATCTCTGATACTTGCTACCTTTATGATGCTGGGCAAATCACTTTTTTAAAAAAAGTCTGCTTTTTCTCCACTTCCCATTTCTATGGCTGTCTATTTGTAAACAATACAATACAATTTCATTTACTCTTATATATTGATTTTCCCTCCCCCACAACAAGGACACCAGGAGTTAGCTAGAGATAAACAGAAATTCCAGTGAGCTCAGAGAGCTGAAACCCTCACTGAGTGATAGGAACTAGTTTAACCAGGTGTTCTGAACTACTATGATTGCACTTCTAACTTTTCATTGATATAAAATCATTAAAGCAGTGGAAGAGGTGGTCAAGGAGATATGGAATTATATTTAACTTAAGCTAAAAAGTGAGCTGTTATGAAAGGAAATGGCTAATTAAATCTCCAAAAAGAAAGATGAAAGGGATGAGAGGCCATGACTAGAGTTAACATTTAAACCTTAAAGGATCTCTTGCCTTAACTCCTTCCTCTGGCATCCCAGGGAGGGAGGAGACAAAAATGTTCAAGAGGGTCAATTGTACCTATTACAGATAGTAAAAGATTGATCTGCCACAACAAAAGGAAGCTGACTGAAAGAGTTTCTTATATCAATAAAATTACAAGTACAATCCAAAATATTATTCTAGAACAAAAGATCAAAACAATCTTCATAATGTATTTTCTGAATTATAATAGTTTCTGGGGACCAACTTTGAATGGGATTAAATTTAATAATAGGTTGAATATTTAAAATTTTCAAGCAGAAGGGCCAACTGTTATTTGTCAAAGAAAAAAAAATGAAGCAACGGACTAGCTGTTCATAAGGTGAAAAGTTAAAATGCATGCCAAAGAAAGTTTTTTGCCAAAAAGCATTTAGGAAAAAAACAATAGCCAATAGTGCTAGCAAAGTCTTTGTGCTGCCAATTCGTATAATTCTTCTTATTTGATGGCAGTGGTTATTGCTATACTACTTAATCTATACTACTTAATCTTACCAAATTATCAGTTTTAAAATGAATAGTTTAATGCTAAGACATGATATTAGTGAAATACAAAGGATAACTATCCTTTGTATTATGGAAAATTGTGGGGGGATCACTTTGGGGCTTTTTTTGGAGACTCTATTCTGCATCTTCAAGAGCCATGCATCAGCTCCATGCCGCCATAAGATACTAGGACATCAATATGGACTTGAAGAGATGGCACGCTAGTTGTACCTTAAAGGCAGGTCAAAAATTCAATACAATGAACATTTATTAAGTGTCTATTGCATGCAGATTGGGCAAGTCTTTGAGGAAGTTGAAAATATAGGAAATACACAGTATGTATCATCAACAAATTTGTAGTAAAATAGGAGTATGACCTAAACAATGATAGCTGTCACACACAAAATTACAAAAGATAGGGGAGAGGAGAATCTATTCTACATTTGGAAGTCAGAAAAAAAGGCAAAGAAACAGGAGAATGCATAATTATTATTAGATTAATGAATATTATTATTTGATTACTGGAATAGTGACTCATTTCATTAGGTTGGAAAGGAGAGTATATTATTAAGGGGAGGCATATGAGATAGAGCTAGAATGATAGGTTGGAGTCAAGTTGTGAAGTTAGTCAGGAGTCCTGGAAATACGTAGCCATTAAATATGGTTCTTTTAAAGATTATATACCAAAGAAGCAGCATTAATATGAACAATGAAAAAAATAACTTAGGAATAGTATGATTACATTAGACCTATATGTACACACTGGAAACAGGAAGAATAGTTAAGACACTATCATGTTTCATGATCTATAAAATGTGAGTATTTGATCACAATATATAAAGTCTCTACTAGCTTTAAATCTCAAGATCCCATAAAGTAATCTAGATGACAAAAGATAAGTTGAACAGCATTGTTGTATTTGTCACCTTCTATAGACAACTTAAGAGAATGAAAACCCACTTTTGATTCTGGTTGTTTTTCCCAAGGGATTAGTTGCAAGTTAACTAGTGCATCACTACATAAGTATATAACTATTCATTGGTAATTTTGTTTTTCACTCCTCCTCTTCTCCTCCTTCTCTCTCTTCATTCTACTCTCATTTAAAACTACCACCACATATTTTATTCTGTATGGAAGAACAGTACAAAACCTGAGTTTCCTAAACTCAGGACTATGGTCATCTATCCTAACATTTCCTTTACTCATGACATAAAAGGAGTCTTCCAGGGCAGTAGAGAGGACTTCAAATATGGACGACTTAGGTCAAACAATCATGAAAGGATATGTCCCTAAGTACTTCACAATCCACATGACTCTGGGAGGACAGAAGTGGTCCAGAGAATTTCTGAGGATACAGTTGATTCTTATAACTGGAGTTTATGGGTGGGAGAGAGAGAATTACAATCTGACCTGGGCTACAAACAGAAGATGTTAACTCTGGGCAAGTCATTTAATGTCTCAGTGTCATAGGCAATTCTCTAAGCCTAAAAATTATAGATGCCAGTCTGGCATAGGAATTTCCTAATTCAGAAGTTGCTTTTTCTTATCCTCTAAGGCAAACCTGTTAAGAGTTTTCCTTTCATCATAAAATCATGATGGAGATGATGATGATGATAATAGCATTTATATAGTCCCATATTAAATGCCAAAGTATGTAAACACTTTGCAAACGTTATTTCATTTGATTCCTACAACTTTGGGAGGTGGATGGTAGTAGCCCCATTCTTCATTTCAGGAAACAGCTAATATCAGAGATAAGATTTGAATTTAGGTCTTTTTGACTCAAAACCCAATGCTCCATCCACACACTATGATTTATTAATCATAAGCTATCATAACATTGCTGTCACAAATAAATCAAAGTAAGCATTTTTTTATGTTGAATGGAAAGGGCAATGGAGTCAGAGAATATGGGTAAGTCATTTCATCTCTCAGAGTCTCTGGAAAATGGGTATAATAATAAATTTGCCACTTTATAGGATGGTTGTAAAGGAAAAGGCATCTATAGGTAACTTGAGGGGTTGATGGACAGAATGATGACTGGGACTAGAGTCAGGAGGAGTGAGATTCAAATGCTTGCCAGGGACATTTAACAAGTTGTGATTTCAGGAAAGTTATTTAACCTGTTTTGTTTCAGTTTCCTTAACTATAAAATGGATTTAATAACAGCACTTATGTCATATAGTTCTTGCAAAGGTTAAATGAAATGATATGTGTAAAGGCATAGTGCCTGGCACATAGTAGGCACTTTATAAATGTTTATTCCCTTCTCACTTGTAAACTATAAAATGCTTTATAAATGTGCTATTATTTCTGCAAACAAATTGAACCCTTCATATGTAGGCAGGGTAATACTTATTAGCTTTATGCAGTCTTATCATATGTTCACTTAACACCTAAATGTTGAAGAAAGTTTGTAGGAAAAAATATAGGAAATTTTTTTTTAAAGAAATGGTCCCAGATAAAATATTTTTTTGAAGCTCTTGTAGAATTTATCCATTTATTTTCAGCATCTGGTTATCTTTCTAACTAAAAAAATGCTAGGCCAATTATATTTTATAGGTAGCAATTTTATTTTTATAGTTTAAAAATTGGATCATAAAAGAAAACAACTGTGGTTACAACATTTTGAAAGTATTTTTTAAGGACATAATGAGATCAGACCTCCACAAAAGTTCTCTGATGCTTTGTTGTAGTTTATATGTGACCCATGATGGTTGAAGGCTATCCTAGAAGAATGAAAGCTCTGGCAACTCCTACAAAAAATGTAAATGGTTCAAGTAACAGCCTGGTGACTGGAAATGCCTTAACCTTTCAAAAATCAGCTCAGTTAATTAGGAAAATAATCTTTTCCAGAAGACTGCCCAAAAGGTATTGATCCACAAAATGGACAAAACTAGAAACTATATTGTACAATCCTTTTATGTTTCTTCATTAAAGATGTCAGGGTAGAAGAAGAGGGGCCAGTGAATATTAAGGTATAAACAATTTTCACACTGTCTGTAAACATTATTATTATCACTTACATTCTGAATATGTGACCTTTCTTTACTAACCAATGCATCAACATCTTAGTGTACCAACCAAATTTATTTCATTATGTTCCCAAAGACAGCAAGAAACATCATATCATGGAATGTTTAGTCATCTTACCATGTGCTATTCACAATGTGCTTAAGCAAACAGACCACCATGAGAACAATTGTAGTTTAGGACAAAATCTATTATAGAAAATAAAGCAGAGAAATGCTATTTAAAAGAAAAACTTAAAAAGATCAAAGTAAACCCAAAATATAGTATATTTACTTTCAGTGATTTTTCAATCATGACCGACTCTTTGTGAGCCAATTTTTAGTTTTTTTGGCAAAGATACTCTGTAGTAGTTTGCCATTTCCTTCTCCAGCTCATTTCATAAATGAGAAACTGAGGCAAATAAGGTTAAGTGACTGGGCCATGGCCCCAAAGGTAAGTAAGTGGCATAGGCCAGATTAGGATTCAGGAAGATGAGACTTTCTGACTGCAGATTTGGCACTTTATCCATTCTACTCCCTACTTGTCGTGCTACTTACCTACTTTAGTCTAAAAGTATATTTGAAGGAAGAGGATGAAAATTATGTTGGAAAATATAACTAAAGAGACCATGAGCTTGTACAAGACTCAAAAATCTCATGCTTGCTCACTTATGAATATTTCTGTCAAAAAGGAGAATTAGGAGGTATTATGATAGATACTACTGAATATCAGATCAATAAAAAATTTAATATCTTAATGGAGAAAATAAAAAAATCACTTTAAAGTTAGCTAGCTGTGACCCATGGGTCATACCATGATATGTGACCAATGACAGATTGAAGCAAAAATTAAATTAATTCTAAAGCATACAAGGATAAGGATAAGATGGTTTGGATGATTATTTTTAATAGCTTTTTATTTACAAATTATATGCATGGGTAATTTTACAGCATTGACAATTGCCAAACCTTTTGTTCCAAATTTTCCCCTCTTTCCCCCCATCTCTTCCTCCAGATGTCAGGTTGACCAATACATGTTAAATATGTTAAAGTGTAAGTTAAATACAATATATACATATATACAATACAGTGTATGCACATATACAATATATACATGTCCAAACAGCTATTTTGCTGTATAAAAAGAGTCGGACTTTGAAATAGTGCACAATTAGCCTGTGAAGGAAATCAAATAAGCAGGTGGACAAAAATAGAGGGATTGGGAATTCTATGTAGAGAATAGTCATCTCCCAGAGTTCTTTTGCTGGGTGTAGCTGGTTCAGTTCATTACTACTGTATCGGAGCTGATTTGGTTCATCTCATTGTTGAAGAAAGTCGTATCCATCAGAATTGATCATAATATAGTATTGTGTTGAAATATATAATGATCTCCTGGTCCTGTTCATTTCACTCAGCATCAGTTCATGTAAGTCTCTCCAGGCTTTCTGAAATTGTCCTGCTGGTCATTTCTTACCAAACAATAATATTCCATAATATTCATATACCACAATATTCAGCCATTGTCCAATTGATGGGAATTGTTATGGATGATTATTAAAGCACCGACCAGAATTATTTTAAAAACTACCAACTCTGAAATACAAATATAATTAAGGACAAAATCAAAAATTCTGAGAAAAACGTGAACTAGTGATATAAAGCCATAACTAAAACATGAAGAGTAAAACAATCCCAACTTGCTTTATTAGCAAATATTTGATGATCTTGCTAGTTGACTTAATTGGGAGGCGGGGGGAAAGCATAGCAGTTTAGAGGATAAATTTATTTAAAAATATTACTGTTTATTGGAAGGCTATTGGAAGGTTTATTGGAATACTATCACCTCATAGAATAGGAAATTCAATTAGGGAGAAAAAGACCTTGCAAATACAATCCCCAAATAACTTGGAGGGGAAAAAATTAGACTATATATATATATATATATATATATATATATATATACACATACACACACACACACAGAGTAATCTATTTTCATCCCTTTCATACCAATATTCTGTTGGTTATGATATAAAGTTGTACAAAAAACATTAACAAAAACTAGAAACTGAGTATCAAAATTGTAATCTCAATGACAATGGAAAGTTGTGGGCTGGGTATTAATAGAAAAGAGTAAATCACCATTGATAATTGCAATAGCAAAAGTAATAAATAGCAGTGAAGATACATATGACTGTCAAAAATCATTTGGTCCTCAAATCAGTTCCAATAGAGCAATAATGAACTGAACTAGCTACACCCAGGGAAAGAACTCTGAGAGATGACTATGAACCACTACATGGAATTACCAATCCCTCTATTTTTGTCGGCCTGCATTTTTGATTTCCTTCACGGGCTAATTGTATGCTATTTCAAAGTCCGACTCTTTTTATACAGCAAAATAGCTGTTTGGACATGTATACATATATTGTATTTAACTTATACTTTAATATATTTAACATATATTGGTCAACTTGCCATCTGGAAAAAGGGGTGGGGGGAATGAGGGAAAAAGTTGGAACAAAAGGATTTGTAACTGTCAATGCTGAAAAATTACCTATGCATATATCTTGTAAATGAAAAGCTATAATAATAATAATATATATACATATAATTATAAAAATCATTTGGTCCTGTAAGGATGAGAAAAGATATCATTTTGATGATCAAAGTTTAGGTTATCAGCTAGTTTCTTTTGTTAAAACTGAAAGGCAGATAAAGGAAAGAACTTTTGAGTCTCTCCTGTTAAGGTTTATTTGATCAAAGATCCTTAAAAGAAATTTGCTTACAGGGAAATGTTAATGTTACTCTGATAAAGCAGCTTTTACAAGGTAGGGTTTTGTCAAGTCCAGGAATTTCCCTTGTGTGTCTTTTATATAATTTACATCATTTATCCTTGATACAAGCCTGTCTGGATGCAGCTGTTGCAGTCACATGGGCCAACCATATATTTTGTGGTTTGGGTCATTTAGGTGAGTTTCCTAGAGTGTTTATATATACAACATGAAGGGGGAAAAATAATATACTGAAGTCACTCAACAGATATCTCTTGAAAATAACCCTATACCTTCTTCTTCTATTTCTCTAATATTGATATTTCTCAAGTATGCAAATCATGGTTTCAAAAAGTAGAGATTATCAGATATACATATAATGTCAGAATTTTGTTTAAGGTGTTCATTAATTTTGCTAATGCAGGCTGTGTAAACATAAAATTACAAATTAAAATATGTTAAAAATAAAATTTAAAAAAATAAACTATAGCTTCAGTAACACTTTATGCTTCAGATCTAAAGACAAGCCTAGTTATGTTGTGAAATGTTCATTATCAGATTGATCATAGGTGATAAATCTTTTGGAAACAGAAAGCCTAGAAGGCCATCTATTTAATAAAAAAAAAAAAAAAAAAAAAAAAAAAAAAAGGCTGTGATGTCCCTTAATAGGAAGAGCATCTGCACTTACAAATTCACATATTCTTGAGATATTGAAGTATAAGAGGGAAGGACTTCAATGAACTGGGTAAATCTCAGGAGAATTTGTGGAAGGATGTGTATAAGAAATGCAGAGAATGAATGTGAGAGTTTAAGGAGTTTGGTATTGATATCATAGACAAAATAATAATACGGTGAAATTTATATTGTTCAAAATGTAATGAAATCAGAAACATTAATTCACATGGATGTAAGTAGATAGTACAGTGGACTGAATGCTAAATCTAGATTTAAGAAAACCTGAGTTCAAATCTGGCCTCAGATACTTAGGAATTATGTGACCCTAACATGTTACTTAATTGTTTGCCTCAGTTTCATCACCTCTAAAATAAACTGGAGGAAAAACAATGGCAAAACATTGCAGTATCTTTGCAAGAAAACCCCAAATGGGGTCATGAAGGTTCAGAAATGACTGATACAACTGAGTGACAATAAAACTTCACACAGTTTATGATTTAAATGGTCAACAAAAAGTCTGTATTCTAAAGATCTATAAATAAAAACATTTCTCTTGTAATAATAGAGCAAATTTTGGATGATACAATAATAGTTGGCATTAAATAAGAGCACTACAAACCTTTATTTCCAGTCTTGTAAATATGGTTAAAGAATATTCCAAATGAAATGAGAATGATTTCTAAAAATGGCACTGTAATTGAAATGTTAAGAGGAAGTACAGTATTATAGAATCATCTAATCAAATTTTTTTTATAAATTTTATAATAAGAAAGCCCCATATTTTTCTCAATAAAATGATTTGTCAGAATAATGGTGGCTATACCTAATAATTGAAGGACATAGACATATACCCACACATAAATAGTATGTATACATAGGAGCACATATGTTTTCTCTATATCTATACTATTATATCTATATCTTCATATATCCTTCTCCTTATCTCTCTCTGTAGATATATATGCGTGTGTGTGTGTGTGTGTGTGTGTGCGTACATTGAGGAACCTAGTGATCCAATAAAAATAATAGATCTCTATATATTTAGATATTCTATAAATGTTTCTTGTTTCTGTGAAATCACCCCCATAAACCTCTCAAAATATAGAATGTCCATTCTATTGAAAATAATAGTTTCATATTCTTGTTGCATAAAATAAACAAAAAATATTGAGAAATGGTACTATATCGGAAAATGTACATTGATATCAAGTTATCTTTTTGAATTTTAGCTTTGGATCACAGCTTGGATAGCTTTAGAGCTTTAGCTTGGATCACAGAGAATTATGATCAATATGAATTGACTAGATTTTAGTTGATTAATTAATTAACCAGATAAGTACTAATTATTCTATTCAAACACTTTTAGTCATTCCTTTGTAATTTCTAAATAATCTTTCCCATTCTGTATTATTATTATTACATACAACATTTCAAGTTGGGAAAAATGTTTGTATTCACAACTGAGTATAATAAAAGAAAAAGCTAATTCTGATTCAAAGTTTAATTTCCCTTAAGTCCTATCCCTGTCTCTTTAAAAATTATTTCACTGATTCCATCTTCTCCAAAGTTACAAGAACCTACATGTTCCCCTGTAACTTTGTCTAAAGCAACAGTGTTCAGATTTTTACTGGAAGAGAAATTTATTGAAGTGTCATTAGTTTAGCCCTCCACATTCTTGACCACCCCTATTTGACAGATTAAAAAGCACAGATACTTTTGTTCCTTTCTTTAGAAGTGTTTGGAACTTGCTCCAACAAGCAAATCTACAAAAGGGAACCACTAAAACATTTTGTTTTAGTTGATGACATGTAGGCAAGAAAATGTTTTACCAATATTTTTGCAGAACTTAAAACTTTTAAAATAGTTATTAGTCTGTATTTATGGTTTTGTGCATATGGATATACTTTGCTAATGGACAAAATTAAATTTTAAGTCTTTATTCTGATAGAAGTTATAGAAATGGCATTTTTTTTCTCTATGTGTTTCCATAAATATCACATCATTTATGGTTTAGAGGCCAAAACATGCCTTTCTTTAAGCAAAACAGCTTATAAACATATTTATTTGATATAATTTAAAAAATCAAATAGGTTAAAAAAAGACTTTTACCTAAGAGAGAATTCAAAAGGATTCACTAATGATCATAATAGCTTAGTGTTCATTCTCTCAGGAAATAATGTTTTCCTTTCTACCTTCTACCTTTAGGGGAAAAAAAAAGAATCTTCCTTAAAGCAGTTGGTGCTTCCCTTGTTGCATGATCTGGGTCACTGGGAGGCCACATTTGGCTGGACATCGGTGATTTCATCTTCAACCTCACATGGAATGGAAGATGTGAACGTACCTACATTTGCCACATTACATGTACTATTTCTATTGATTTAATTCTTCCCTTTGTGGTATGGAATCAGGATTTCCTCATTCAGTGAGAGTAAGTACTTCTCCCTACCTGCATGAACTCTTCAACTTGTTTTTGCTAAAGAGTTGTGGTCTTACTAGAATAACAACTCTTATTTAGGGAGTGAAGAATCAGTCCATTTGTCTCTAAAGAACTACTGTCATATCTCCCTCTTCTTAGTGGAGAAATTATGTACTCTAGATGTGGAATAAGGTATATATTTTTAAGTATTTCTAACATATTTTTGATCAACTATTTACTTCTTTCAAGGAAAGGCTTTTTTCAAGGAAATAGTGGTCTCTATTGGCAGACAGAATTAATTTAACAAGAATTCCCCAAACTAATGGTGGGGGGAGTGTGATTATGAGCGAGTGTGTGTGTGTGTGTGTGTGTGTGTGTGTGTGGTGTACGATGAGTGATATTACTGGTATGAGTTTAAAGCATGAATATGATCTAAATATATACAAATTTTCCAGTGAGCAAGTTATTATAACTATTATTTAGAAGGTAAGCTTCTTGAGGGCAAGAACTATATTTGATTTATCTTTGTAAACCCAGTCTGGTATAGGTCTTAAATACTTAATACATACTTATGGTTAATTATTGTCTTATATTACAGATGGAGAAAATGAGGTTTCTAGGTCAGATTGCTTAAAGTGATACATTTAGTATGTAGTTTAATCTGGCATACAGAATGAGTAGTTATAATCAGAGTTAGGAAGACCTGTATCTCAGAGCCCCCTTCAACACACCTAGCTTTATAATACTAAATCATTTAATCTCAGTATTCCAGATATTTGAGACTATAATTTATGAAGCAAGAGTCAATCTGCTTTGGTAGAGGGAATTTCTTATATCAATGTAATTACCTCTAGTTTCATCTATTATTACATAAAATTAAATGTGATTATATACGTATAAAGTCAATACCTCCCCAGTCATCTTCTGTTATCTTATTTCTTTGATTGAAAGGCTAGAAAGTAGAGCAATAAATTTCTTTTAAAGTATCCCTCTATAGAGAGCTTAAAAATTTTTCCAGCTAACTTCTAATCACCAAATCATGGTATCCTTTAATGGGTGGAGGAAACCTTTTAACTTCTTTTTTGTATCTTGTCTTTTTCCATTTGATTGTAAGTTTTTTGATCACATGGACCTTTTTTCTTTTCTTACTTGTATCCTCAGGAAATGGAAGTGTCTGACACATAGTAGGTACTTAGTAAATTTTTTTTGTTTTATTTTTTTTTTACTGTTGAATCATATCAGATGTGCCCATTCTGTGACCCCCATTTAGGGTGTCTTGGCAAAGATACTGGAGTGAATTGACATCTCCTTCCTCAGATTATTTTCCAGATGAGGAATTGAGGCAATATTAAGTGACTTGCTTAGGACCACAGAGCTAATAAGTGTCTGAGGTCAGGTTTAAAGGTCTTCCTGATTGCAGATCTATCAACTGCTTTATTTGTATAAAATTCTCTCCCAATGCAAATTGTGATGTCTCTTCTCAAGAGCCATGAATGTAAAAACAAATAGTTCTTAGAAACATGTAAAATGCTTAAAGATGAGTAATATTTTAGATTTATAAATACTCAGTATATTGCCATTTGAAGAAGTATATAACTTTGTCTGAAGTAGTCAAGAGTGAGTTGCTGAGGCTAGATAACTTTGGAATCCATACTCATATCACATAGAGTATATAACCCAAATGTGATCATGTTTTCCTTTACTACTTTTCATTTTTAAAGTGGTAATATCTTTATTCATTCAAAACTATAATGTTCTCATTGGTTTTTCTGGAGATCTTGGGAACAGCCTTCATTTCAGTCAGAGTAATCACCACAAGAATAGCCATGTGTTAAAGTCGACAAGTCTTTATTGTCTTCTTCGCCTTGTGCTCAACTAGTTTTCTCGTGGCCTTCAGAGGGGACTTGGTTTCAGTGGAGAAAATGCAGGAGGACAGGACAGCCACCACAAGGCTGATGATGATGGAAATGAATCTCTCTCTTCTTGGCTCCGAGAGCTTGAGCTCCAGCTTCTAGTCTGCTTGTCTTCACTGGCTCTGAATGAATTTGGCTCTGAGTCCAAGTCCCAGCTTATATGCTCTATACTGAGTATAAACCAGTCATTATATCACTAGGAAACCATTATTTGTTGTAAGATTAAATCAATCATACTGAACTTAGAGAACTATTAAGCACCATGCTAAACTAGATAACCATTGTCTTTATCAATTCCACTGACTTAACACCTTGTAAGAATCCTTGTTTCAGAGTTCGGGCCCATAGCACAAAACACTGAGTGAAATTATCAGTGGCTAGGAGAGTATGGTGTAAAATAGCTTCTATGAGGACAATCAATATATAATATTTATAGGGAAGAATAGTCCAGGACCTACTATTCTGTCATTAAAAAGACTTTTATGAATTCCAGTGATCACCAGTTATTTCACATCCCTAATTCAACTCAGACTTATAAGTTATACATATAATAAAATATATTTTTAGTGATACAGTAGCAACTTTCCCAATTAACTTTCTTAGAAAAAAATCATTATTTCTCCTAGATATTTCTATAGTGTGTATAGTGACCAAAAGAACATTTAACATTTTTTGAAATGTAGATAATCACTTTCATGTAAATATATGACTATATTTTATATATTCATATAATAATTCAGTATTAGTCATGCTTATTTCAAGAGTCCCTAATCTATATGTTGAAAAAATCTATATTAACATGGATGAAATAAAATCTAGTTTTTTGATTAAGAAAACTGAAAATTTATTGTATTTATAAATAAGGGAGTTAATTTCAATAAAACTGATTAAGTAGAAGAATGACTGTGAAGTCAAGAGCTTTAGAGAATACTTCTACAATTTTTGCAATGATTCATAAAAGAGTAATACAACCTTTAAGAGTCTAAAAACATATAAAATAAGGGTATATTTACTGGGAGCACATTTTTTAAATAAGAAATTGACCTAAATTATGGAAAATATGATTAGTTTAAGTTATAGTCTTTTTACATAAAATATTTCATGAAAATCCCAACAAATGTAAATTTGGCATGATTAAGAGAACATTTAATATCTTAACCGGAAGGAGGCTACAAATTTAATAAGAGACAAGTAGTGACAACAAATAAATACTTCTGTTCTACTTTCTTTTTGTTTTTCTTCTGCATTGGAAAATGGTCTCTAGCTCTTCTTTGAAAGTTGTTTTGAAAGAATTAATCACTTTCTGAGTTATTGCTTCCTCATCTGTAAAATGAAGAAAATGAGTTGGACTGTTTAGAAAAACCATCTTTACTTCCATAATATTATGATCTTATTATCCTGAGAACTTTTACTTAAAGGAAAGGAGAGTGGGTGTTGGGTTACACAAGTAGGGAAAATTCGAATTAGAAGCCAAGCCTTTAAAAAGAAGATTCCCAATACATGGTAAACACAAGCAAGTTTTAGGACAAGAACATACTTCCTAAGTCTAATGTTGAATTCCAGGTTTCCTGTCTACTTACTTTGATACTCAACCCAAGAACTCATTTGTAAAATCACATTAACTTTATTTCCCACTTCCTTGTTAGTGTTTGAATATTAGACACTTATTACAAGCAAGACATTTTGCTAAATATTGGAGATAAGGAAATAAAAATAAACGCCAAGCAATCCTTACCTTCAAAAACACTGCAATCTATTACAGGGATAAAATGTGCAGGGATGAATTCTAGTCAGGGGGGGAGATCCAAGATGACTTTATGCCAAGAAGATGCTATTAAGCTGAATCTCAAAGAAAGACAAATTATTATGAGAAATAGAGGTGAGGAGGGAGTGCATTCCAGGCATAGGAGTCAGCTTGTGTAAATACAGAGTCAGGAGATGGAATGTTGAGTTTGCAGAATAGTTAGTAATTCAGTTTTGCCAGAATGTAGAGGCCATGAAGGGGCATAATGTGAAATAAGGTTGAAAAGGTAGGACAGAATCAGATTACAAGGTAACTTAAAAGCCCAGTTGGGCAGTCTATAGTTTATCTTAAAGGAAAGACATAGAAAATTAGAATTTTTTTTTTTCAGCAGAAAAGTGATCTGGTTAAAAACTTGTATTTGGAATATTAATTTTGTTAACTGAGGATTGTTTTGGCAAAGGAAGAGATTAGATGCAAGGATACCAATTAAGGAGGCCACTGCAATAGTCCAGATACAAGATCCTAAACAGAGTATTAGATGGGTGAATACAGAGAAAACAATAGCTATGTGCAGGATATATTGAAGAGAGAATTGACAATGCTTGATGATTGTATAGGTGGGATGAAGATGAATGAAGAGTCTAAGATACAGCTGAAGTTATAAACTTGGTTGGAAGGTAGTTATCACTTAGGATTGGGAGGAAGGGTTGGTTTAAGGACAAAATGATTACTTGAGAGACCAAGAAAATATTCAGGTAGCGATATTTAAAATAAATATGGAAATGTTCAAAAGATAGACAAAGTTAGGTAAACATATTTGTGAATTATATCTGTAGATAGGAATTTTAAACTCGTGGAAATAGATGAAATCCCCAATAAAGAGGGAAGAGGGATAGAAAATGGATATGTTCAAGATGTAAACTTGAGGGACATCAAAATAAAGATCTATCAGAGAAGACTGAAGAGCAAAGAAATTGGGACAAAAGAGTAGTGTCACAAAAATCATGAGAGAAAAAGAGGTAGCAGTCAATTATCCACAAAAGGAGAGTTGTCAATGAAGATAAGGATTGTGAAATCCATTGGATTTTCCACTTAAAAGATTATTAGTAACTTGTGAGGGAGCAATTTCAATGGAAAAGTAGGTTTTGAGGCCAGATTGTAAAGAGCGGAAGACAAAGTGGGTGGTAAGGAAACAGAAGCAGTGAGCAAAGGGAATTTTTTTCTATGAATTTAACAGTAGATGGGAAGAGAGACCAAAAGTACTGGCAAGAAGGAATGTGAGGTCAAATGAAGTTTTTTTTTTTTTTTTTTTTTTTTAAGTTTGGTAGAAATTTAGGCATGTTTGAAGGCTTGTGAGGAAGGAGTCAGCAGACAGGAAAAGATTGAATATGTGAGAGAAAGAATGAATGATGGATGGGACAAGCTCCTGGAAGAATTCTGAATTCTTCAAAGTGACATTCTCAGCAATTTCCCCAGGAGCTAAAATTCGTATTAGCTTTGAATCCTTTCTAGAAAACCTCAGAGGTTAATGTGCCTTTTTCCCTTAGTAAGTTTTTTTTTTCTTTTCTTCTCCTTCTCTCTCCCTCTCCTTCTTTCCTTCCTTCCTTCCTTCCTTCTTTCCTTCCTTCCTTCCTTCCTTTGGGGGGGGCAATGACTATAAAATTTCATGTGGTTTTAAGATAGGTTCCTTTTAGCATCTGTCTCCTAGAGAGAAAAGGAAAGATGCAATTAAAAGGAAAAGCTCTATCAAATAGGCTGCCAAATTGGTTCTACTTCAGTAGCTTGCTCTAGAGCTATACCCAAAGTAGAAAGAGAAATTCTCCTTACCCTGAAAGATTGCACCATTTAAAAAAATCTATTGTGATGAGGTGCTTGAAATAGGAATTGTTAAGGAATAACATACTTAAGATATTTTGTTCATAAAAAAATTGGATGCTGGTTATATTATGAGAGATGCATGAAAGGCATATAACCCCCTCATTTATTATTCCATTTCTGTGGGTCTTATCTCTTTATTCATTTCACAGAACTTCTGTAATGCTTTAGAATACATAATAGTTCCTCAAATAAAAGATGTAATTGATGTTTTTTATTTTTTCCAAGCTTTTGCTTGTGTTTTTTATAGATGATCTTCACAGCTTTTTTTTTTTTTTTTACTTAAATCTGCATTTTTGTCTCAATTGCATAATATGCCTACTTGTCTATCTCTCTGAATATAAAGGGCACTGACTCTTGAATCAAGAATTTTAAGTCAAAATCCCAGGAGCAACATTTCCAAACTGCATGATGGTGAGCAAATCACTTATGTTCTCTCAGTCTCAGTTTCCTCATGTGTAAAACATGATATCTCGGCTTCTTTTCAGCTATAGATCCTATGTAGCAGATTCTTCACCTTTTTGCTGTTCTGGACTGCTATCTTAGGTGGTTCATTGAAGCCTATGTATCCCTTCTCAGCTTAATATTTTTGATTGACTAAAAGAAAATACATTGAATCATAGAGGAAGCCAATTACCTAATTATTGTCATCAAATATGATTTTACAAACAAATTTATAGATACTAAGTTAATAACTTATTATTTACATGATACATGTGTATATGGATATGCTTGTTTATAATATAATGAACTTTTTAACAAGCAAAACTAGTTTTAATTTGATATTAGTATTGATGCTCATTTGTGTAAGGATGATGTCCTTTATGACATAAGCACAAGTTAAAATTTAATAAGAAACATCTATTGCCATTGAAGAAAATTTGCATATTTTTTTTCCCACACCATTTTTCATCATTTCTCTATCTAAACTCTATTTTGGAAGCCAAATGGGAAAGGATAAGGGATACAAGTGACTTTAAACATCTGTTTGAAAGGATCTGAGTTTACCACTGCAATAAAAATGATATGATATACTGGACTACATTGAACAAAAACCATTCTGCACTATAGGAAAGGCAAAGAAGGGGTTACTGTTTATACTATTGTACAATAGAATGGAAAATGTACATTGCCTTTCGGGTTCAAAGGGCTTGAAAGGACTTGGGTAACTTTATTCTTTGCCATCACGGACTGGCATATAGTTAATATCTTTTTTTGCTATTATTTTTAAACTTGTTTATGGGATATAAATATAAACTATTCTGAATCCTATAACAAAAACTTTCCCTGAATGGAAACATGAGTAAGTTGGACTGGGCCAAGTCACTTCCACTTTGGTTATCTGTTTCTTTGGAATAGGAAAGAGCACTGGAGATATGGAAATCTAAGGGGGCAATGATGTTAAGTTCTTTCCCTTTTCATTTTCCTCTGAGTTTTCCCATGGCAGAGGTATCCCAGACATAAGCAGCCAAGATAGTTGAAAAAGGGATTTAAAGAACTGTCAGAAATTGTTTAGGGAAAGAGGGTGTCTCCACAATTTTCCATGAATCAAATGGCAACAAGGGAATATTATTTTCTGCCTAACTCAATTTCTAGGGCTATAGCATCTAGTGGTTTGGTCCTCTTAAATCACAGAAGTATTTCTAAAAGAAAAAAAAATAAAACAAAGGAAGTAATAAATGTCAAGCACCCATCAAAAACAGACCAGGCACTTTATTATTATTATTATTATTATTTTACTCTCTGCTGGAGTTCTTTGAAAGTTTAACAAGTAATCCATCTGTGTAGTTCAGTTATACTGTAAATCTGGTTTATCAAGCTACCCGTTTTAAAACTTACATCGCACCCAGATTAGGTAACTGAAGTCATAGTTCATATAGCAAATGAAGACTTCTTACCATTTCTTTACAAGTCATTTGATATTTATTTTTAAATTCATATTAAGATGCACAAATAAGTTGGAGAGTGGATATGAACCAGATTTTAGTTTTAAGGAAAAGAATATATGCCTGGAATATTGAAATACTAATTCCTAGGGGAAATAATTTTGGGCTTTCCAGTTATATTTAAATACTATACATTCTTATTTTCCTTAATCATATTCATCAGCTAGGTCTGTCTATGTGTACATTGGCTCCCCTAAATGAAACCAAAAGGCAAAAGGAACAAACTAAATCCTTAAAAAGTCATTTCGATCAGTACTAGGTTAAATCTGAAAATAATGTGATTTCTAATTAGAAAACCCAAATAAAAGATTTTAGGACTAATATTCAGATTAAAATTGTTTTAATCAATTAATATGAATTCAAAAACTTTTATGTATATTAGTTATGATGATTTTTTGTTCTCCAAGGAATGGGAAGACATGAAGTGATGAAAAATGAGATTGCCTAAATATATATATATACAATAATTACAGCATTGTACGTGGAGAGAATAATAACTTCCTTTAAAAATGCTTGAAATTAACTCATAATTCCGTAATAATAATGATCAAGGGTGGTTATATGGAGATGAAAAAATGCACCTTTTCCCCATCTTTTTCTAATTGTGCAACTGTGGAAATGGGACACTGCATAGAATGCAAGTCTTGATTGATGTGTTGATGAGCTTTGCTGAGCTGTGTTCCCCCTATATCAACCTTCCACCCCCTGCATAAAATGTGATTTGAGTAGTAGAGGTGAGGGAGAGATATATTTATAATGATGGCAATGCAGAAACAATAACATATCAAAAGTAACAGTAAAATTGTTTTTGATATGATTTCCATTCTTACTTCAACACCATGGCATTGAATTTTATTTATTTATTTTGCAATTCCTTCTGCTTTATAACTTTTTCTATACCTTGTCAAATACACTAACAAGCATTGCATTACCATTTTGCTCCCATGGAACTAACAACAAGCTTTTCATACTGACATGAGATAGGGGGAACATCTGTTCCCCTGAAAAGCATTAAGATATAGTCTTCTGTCATTGCATTTAAAATTCATTCTCTACCTTTAGTCTGTCAACACTACTTCTTTGCAAGGTCAGCACAAGATCTGTTCTGCCTCCTTTATCATACACATTCACTTCCAGCACTTCATTTACTGTTGTGAATGCGTGTGTGTGTGTGTGTGTGTGTGTGTGTGTTTGGGGTAGAGGGATGATAACTTTTGGCTCCTGAATGGCTCTTCTGATCATAAGCTGCAGTTTCAAAAGGTCAGATGCTGCTTGCTTAGTTGTGTCAACTTTATTACCATCACCTCACTTCCAGGGTAAAAGGGGCATTCAAAGATTGATGTCTAGAAACATGATGTTCCTACTGAACTCTTAAGGAATTCTTTTCCACTGTGGAAAAGTTCAAGGGAAAAAAAAAATGTGGGATAGTAAGGCCATAGAAGATTTATATACTGTATTATGAGGAGCTAATACCTTCACTGTTCCATACAATTTTCTAGTCAAACATAGGAACAAAATGATAGGATCAGTTGGGTTGCTATAGTATTTTGCAGTTATTCATATGAATACATGAGCCTGCACTTGGAATATAATCAATTATATCTCAACTTTGCATTATAAGATAAAATAAAATAAAAAATACACACAATCACCATTTATATACCTTTGTAACAATTTTTCTTTCTTTCACAAACATTCAGTCAGTATTCACTCATTAATCTTTACCACTTTACTGCTTAAAGTCAGACAAGCGAATAGTAGATCCAAAAACAGAATCCAGGGTCCCTCACTTCTAGCCAGGATTCCAACCACAAAAACCACATTATTCTTTTTAAGGTATTACTATAAGAAAGTTGTCTTTATAGCAAAGCCAAGACTCTAGGGATTATCTCAACTCAAAAGGATGATTTTTTTTTTTTTTTGTAAGCTGTGACCTGACCATCTGTCATGTTTTCCTCATTTCAGAGACCTGGTTTCCATGACCAAGAAAACAGTCCTTTTGAAGAAACAGGATATCTTGGTTTTATCATTTAATAATAAAACTGATGAGTGTTCATAGAGCTAAAAGATTGAAGAGAGTTATATTTTTGTTTTATTATTTTACATATTTTTAACACTGATTCATCTCAGGATAATGTTAAAATATTACTAGCTGATTCACATTTAATAAGTAACTTTGACCTTTTTACCTGGCAAATAATGAAATGTTTCAGTGAGAACTTTTTTCTACTTTTTCCCCTTAAATATTAAAAGACCTTAGTACACTATTTAATAATATACAGCATTTGTGGATCACATTAAGGGATACAAATCATTTTACATACATCACACTTGATAACAATAATCCTGTGAGGTAGGTACCCACTTTCTAATTTAAGGAAACCAAGTCTAAGCTATAGTTTTGTGACTAAGAGTGAGAGGTAGTTTTAAAAGCTGAGTTACAGATATTATCATGTAAGGAACATCAGAAGCCATTGATCCAATTTCTCAGAGAAGCCAACTGAGGACAAGCAAGTTTAAATGATTTGCCCAAAAAAATGTAAAAAATCATATATGAAGTAAAAATCAGAGAGGGAATAAAACCCAGGCATGTCGGCTTTAGTGTCAGTTTTCTTTCACTATAGCAAACAATAGCTTTAGCTTCTGAACCCAATTCCAAGTCCAACACTATTATCACTTGGATCCAGGTACTCTCACCACATTTCTACATTTTATTGAAATGTCACTTTATCTAACTTTATTTAATAAACAAAGTGTTCATAAAGTGTCCATACTACTTGAAACAACGATGCCCTGTAGGCAACAGTAATAAACACAAGATCAATTTTATATTGAATCTTTTAATAAGATATTCATGTGATTCAGTATATGTTTGTGTTCTTGAGGGGCATGACTGCATATTATCAGTCTTCTGATATTATACTAAATATATGTTAAATTTATATTTATATTATATACATTATATATTAAATTATGATAAATATACATAAATATTATTTTATTACATATAATTATATTTAAATATAGCAGCACAATATGACAAACAAAGGACTATGTTGAACTCAAGGAAATCTGAATCTTAAAGAGCTTCCTAGCATACAGAAGGATAAAAAGACTCAGCTAGGGTGATGTAGTCATAGGACTGAAGATGCGTAGCTCAAAGGAAAGATAGTTCCTTCTCTTAAGGAGTTTATATTATAAGGTTCCAACATAGAGTTGGGAGGAATAGTTTGTTTTAGAAAATTGGGTCTACAGTGACATACTTTTTTCAGAAGAATAGCTACACTGATTTGATTATAGGTGAAGTACTAGAATGCAAAGGGTATATGTTTGGCAACAAAGTGGTTAATAAGATAAGAAGGGAAGAGAGTACTTAGGCGGTGCAGTAGATAAAATATGGGACCTGAGCTCATGGAGCTCTTCCTGAGTTCAAATCCAATCCTAGGCACTCACTAGATACATAATGACTGGGTGAATTAGAGTTAACTCTCTTTGGCTCAGTTTCCACTTCTGTAAAATTAGTTTAAAATTTTGTAAAACTACTAAAATTAACTAATTACATTAGTTAGAAGAAAATGGCAAATCACCTTAGTATTTTTGCCCCCCCCAAAAAACAAACAAACAAACAAACAAAAAAAACAAATGGAAGAGTCAGACATAAATGAAATGTTTGAATAACAATGTATATAAAGTGGACTGGGGCCTAATTGAAATAATGGGATAGATAAGGTATTCACTAATCAGAATAGTGGGTCAGAATTCAGGAGTTTCATAGATGAAAGGGTTAAGATCTCTAGTCCACACACAATCTCTGGGACAGAAAGCAAGCCAATTGGTTAAAAAAAAAAAAAAAAAAAAAGACTAGGAAATAAATTATGACATCATTTGGATCTGGTTTGTGTTGTTCTATAGAAATATGGATGTTTGAAGAAAGTATTCCTTTCAGGAGAAATAAAATGTGTAATATTTTAGTTACTCTGAGTTTGTGATGTCTAACTGAAAGTAATTTAAGATTGGAATTTAGCAGAGAAACTTGGGCTGAATCTATACATCATCTCTTTAGAAGTGATAATTGAACCCATGAGATGTGATTAGACTACCAAGGGATAAAGTGCAAAGAGAAGAGGGACTTGGGAAGAGCCTGAGGAAACAGTGATGCTTAGCATATAGGAAACAGGATGAAGATCTAGCAAAGGAGACTGAGATAAGTAAGAACCAGGGTTATGATTTTTACTGTTCCAGCCACCCTAGAGAGATGTTTGATCTTTTACTTATCTTAACAGTATTAAAATATCATTTATGGTTATCCTGAGAATTGACTGTCAGCTTTAGCACTCACAACAATTTTCTCACAGAAAATAGTATTTTTTTAAATTACCTAACCTTTATTACCTGCCCTTGCTACCATTTTCTACACATCAGTGTAATATTTAAATAAACCTGTGTGTGATTCTCATTTATCCATGTTAGTCTCATTAGATAGCCGTGTTGTCCCTTGTTGGAATTTTTTCTATTTGTATGTTCAGAATTTCCTTTTTGAGAGCTTTCCATTTTTTTTGACTTGGTTTACATAAAAGAGTTTTAAATGATAGGAATTAATCAATTCTTTTTTCTGAATTCTCTACTCACACATTTAAGATTGTGATTAGGCTGTCTACCTACCTTTTTCTCTTATTGCTATTATTCAGTCATGTCAATTATGTTTGATTCTCCATGACCCTATTTGGAGTTTTTATGGCAAATATACTAGAATACTTTGACATTTCCTTCTCCAGTTCTATATACAGATCAACAAAACATGTTTAAGTGGCCTGTCCAGACATAGCTATTAAATGTCTGAGGTCATATCTGAAACTCAGAAAGACGAGTCTTCCTGACTCCAAGCTAGGCATGCTATCCACTGTTTCCACAACCTTTTCATCGATTCTACTTCAACATGTTACTTTTTGCAGTCAGAATAGTAGCTTCCTAGTTTGTATTCTCTAGATATTTTTTAAAATCAAGCATATTTTTATGCTTGAAATAGTGACACAAGAGTAAATTCAGTAATATCTTAAGCTTAGGTGTGAAAAAAATAAATTTCAAAAGTACTAAGTAATTGCAACATGGTGAGTGAACCATTGTCCTGAAAAGGACACAGGACACAGAGAAGTGAACACTCAAAATCAGCTAGTGGTATGATATGACAGCAGGCATCTCTGACTGCTATAAGAGAGACAGAGCTTCTGGGAATAGGTAGATAATATTTCCACTTACTCTGCCTTGGTCACGCTTCATTTGGAGTATTGTATTCAGTTTTGAGTGCCACAGTTTAAGAAAGACCCTGATAAGCTTTGATAACATCCAGAGAAGGACAACTAGGATAGTTGCCTAAATGATATGAGGATCATATGTAGTAATGGGGTATGTTTAGCCTGGACAAGCCTCAGGGGGAACATGAAAGCTTTCTTCAATTATCTGAAGAGCCGTTGTTTAGAAAAGTGAGCAGATTAGTTCTGTTGGGCCCTCTGGAGACAGAGTAAGGAGTAATGGGTTGAAGTTACAAAAAGAAAATTTAGGTTACATGTCGGGAAAACAAAATAAAACAATTTAAAAATTTATTTTTGAAAAAAAAAAGTAGAATTGACTGCCTTAAGAGATGGAAGCTCATTAAGCAGAGGCTGGATGCTCATTTGTTCCATACCTTATGATAGTGATAGTTTTCATGTGTAAGTTGGACTAAAATGCTAGTGGGATTGTTTCCTATTCTCAGATTCTGTGATTCTTCGAATTTAATAACTGAATGATATGTAAACATAGATATCAGCAAATATTAATTGTATTATAGTATAAATATATAGATAGGCACAACCCCTATAGTTAGCTACATATGTATATGCATTTACATGTATATTTGACATGTATCTATGAATAAATTAACCTCTATAAATTCCAGCATCAATGTTTATCTATTTGCATTCTTATTTCTTAAAGTACCATAAATTTATCTTGATATGTTCAAATTTGAAATTCACAGAACCATGTTAGAGAAGTACCAGAGTATCATAGATTCATAGTAATTTTTTTTAACCAATTAAATAGGTACTCTGTTGATAAAGTTTTATAGTTTTATAATAATGTTTTTAAATCTGAAAGTTGTTATACTGGCTACATAGGGGATGAAGGTCTACGTCTCAATCTATTTAATGTTCCTTTGCAGGGTAGGCTTTAGTGCTTGCAAACAAATTTGTGATAAATAGTGATTCTGTTACCATTTCAAGAAAGAAAGTGGAAGATGATGGATTATGAAAACTTTTGTCCCTTGCCTTTTACCTTCCACAGATAGATACTTCCTAACCATCAAACCCTAGGAGTCAATATTCTTAGGAAATTAAGTGTAACTCTGCCAGGTCTATGCAACACTATAGTGTTTCTCTGAAGCATAGTTGGGGTATTTTCTTTCCTTTGCAAAAGTCTTCTCCCTTTCTCTTTCTTTTATTTAAAGGAATTTTCACTGGAAATAATATTTCATGGATTTTATCTTTCCATTAGATTATATGCTCCCTGACAGCATGGATTATTTTCTCCCCAATATCTCCCCAGTGACTACTGCAAACTAATTATATTGTAAATTCTTAATATTTTCATTACTGTTGGACCTAAAGAAAAATAATGAGGTTTTCCATCTAAACTATATTAACACTGAGTAAACTAGGTGAATGAAAAGATTAGTAAAGTGAACAATAAAGCAAATGAAAAAAAGATTCTGGAATAAATACTTCAATCTATTAAGTGCTAAAGGTCAAGCAAGTAAAAATTCTAAAATTGAAAATAATTACCCATGTATCACTAAATTTTTCTGAAATCATAATTATGATATTGCTAGTTTCCCTTTTTTAATGTAAAGGGAAAATCACTAAGCAAAAGTGAATGCGCATTGTTATAGTCATTATTAGTTGAGTAGATTAATTCTTGAAGTTGGGCATTGCAAAGTTCTAATTTCAAATTCTGCCTCAGATGGTTACTAGAAATTGGACTCTGGGCAAGTGACTTAGACTCAGTTTACTGATCTGAAAAATGGGGATTATAATAGTTTCTACCTTCCAACAATACTGTGAGGAGCAAAGAAGAGTAATATTAAGTAGTTTGTAAAATATGATGTGCAATATAAATTTTAACTATTAAATAGCAATTAAAGCACTTTGTAACCCTTAAAAAGTCACATAAATTTTAGCTATTATCCTACAGTCAGTTTAGCATTATGGGTTAAGTTATCCTTATTGCCAGAGAGAACTGTGTTTCAGCTCTGTTTTAGTTATGGTTTCTGATAATTTTGTATAGCACTTATAGGGAATGCAGGGGATAGATTGCTGACAGTATTTCATTCATGTATCTTAAATAAAGTGCTTTAAAAAAGGAAATGATTAAATTTACTTTTATTATTGACCTCCACTATACTAAATGGATTGTTAGTCTTGTCCTAATTGTTCACTTTTTAGATTTTATTTATATTTTTCAGTGAGCCTGTTTTCATTTCCCAATGTAAGCTTATGAAAATAATAATTATATCCTGGCTCAGATGAAGAAATTTGAAGAAAATATTTCAGTTCTTTTAACATTATTAGCTAATTCCAGAACACATGAGGATCGAATGAACTGTCCAAGTACAATAAGGAGTGACCTAAAGCAAACAACATGGGGGGGGGCCAAAACCAATTTGGATAGATCCCCATTTTTTCTAATGTTCCTGAAGATCTATGGATTCTGCCTCTGGCTAAGGAGGGAAGTAGAATAGCCAAAATAGCATGAGCAAAATTAATCCTGTGGTATTTCTAACCCTTATAGAAACAACAAATGCAAGGATGCTAATATTAATATTGCCTGTTCTCATTAATTTCCAATTCCAATCTTTAGATCCATGTGGTTCAAATAAAATTCATTTGAGTATGCAAACCTTTAGTGCTCATCTCAATGAAACTGAATGCCTTTGTCCCCAGGGAGTTATTCATTATTAGAATGAACCCCATCATTGACTAGGAAAACAAAATATAGTTCTAAATTTAGAAAAATAATTTTTAAAAAAGATAGATTATATTTTAGAAAATCTAAGAGTTTCCTCAAGGGAAAGAAAACTAGGAGTTGAAGGAGGAGGAAGGAAAGAGGGAGAAAGAAAGGAAATAAAACCACCTGAAATCCTTAATCAATTCAAACATAAATATCCACTTAGTATTTAAAATTCACTTTAAAAGATATTATTTTAACTAAATAAAAAATAAATTTGTTTAAAAATTGAAGAGAGATTAGGTTAAATCTGTTTATTGCAATTCACAGCTTTTAGTTTGCACCTTGGCCTTATAAATACTTAGAAGATGCCAGGTGCAAACACTACTAGCACCTGTGACCAGTTTTCTGCTATTAATTACTGGGACATGGACTTGGTGAGGTATTTTCAGGAGTTGGGTCTAGTTAATTATTTGTAAATACATGAATGCCATATCTATCTCAAAAGGGACCTTGACTTTTCAGGATAGAAGATTTTTTGATAGTTATATATGAAGCTTTCCTTCAATTCCTGTTATTAAAACATTTTTATCTTATTTCCAATCCTTTGTTTCTATTTTTTCCTTATATCAGATTTAATAGAACATGCAATTTTCAGTATCACAGTCAGCATGCTTTATTTTTTGTCATAGGAAGAATTGAAAGTGTAGGTGTCACTTCACACTTTACATATGAGGTCTCCCAGGTGCAAATTATCTTTGACACTTTTAAAAGTCCAGAAGATAAACTAAGTCATCTAAAAATTATGAAATGAACATGCTATTGCTAAAAAGCAATTGCTGGCTAATATCATCCAAAGTTAGGAAGAACAATTAACAAGCTTATTAACTGGTTTTGTTCCTGCTTCTTTTAATCTGAAGCCTAATTATGTGTTTATTTAAATAAGCCCTTATGCTCTCATTAAAGACATCAGCATGTTAATGGATTTAGGTTTGGTGTAAGACATCAGACTCAAGATTAATTTTCACCATATGGGGGGTTTCCACTTACATATGAGAAACTGGGCTTGTATCATACTTCATACAAAAGAGTCCTAGCTTAGCTTGGATTCCCATGAGAATTCAAGAATTATGAAAATTCAAATTCCTTATTATCTATGGCCACTAATTACCATTAACTAATTTATATTTGTTACTTAAGCAGTTAAAAAATTGGGACTAAAACTATAAGCAGAAATATAAATAATGAATTTTTCTGCCATGAGCTTATTTAACAAAGAACATACTTTTTCAAGCATTGAATAAATATTATTTGTATTGACAAAGAAAAATGCTAGACTCTATGGGAGGGGTATGCATTTGGACAAAAAGGATTCTTGCATTCAAAGCCCCATAAAAGACAGTTTACTATAGTAGAAGGAGTATTGGATTTATAGAGGATCTGTGTTCAAATTCTTATTGTCATTTACTGCCTTTGATTCTGGCCACATAATTTAACATCTTTTGTTGTCAATTACTTTAGTTCTAAAGTCCACTCCCGTTCTAATGCTATCCTACCAGTTTACATACATAAAAAGCTATCATTATAACCCAATATGTGATCTAGGACATAAAATGATGTTCATACTGCCAGAGAAGCTCAGATTTCTGACTCAGGAAACCACTGGTGGTTATATGAAGAAGGTCATTCAGAACTGAGGCTAGGAGCAATGGTCAAATTTCAAAAGATAAACATTAGAGATATGTATGTGTGTGGATTCGAAGATAGGCAAGTATATAGAGCGAAAAATTTCAAGGTATGCTCAGAAAATGAGAACTCTAATTTGATTAGAAAATAGAGTAATTGTAGAGGGAGGAATGGAATAAGCAGATTAAAATCAGACTTTAGAATCCTGAATACCAAGTTAAAACCTTTGAGCTTGATTTGAGAAACAATGGAGAATTATTAAAAAAAAAAAAAAAACAAACAAAAAAAAACAACTTTGAGCAATGATAGTGATAAACTTAGACCAGTGATATGCAAATATTGCTCTGATGGTCAGAGATCTGACATACAAGAAAAATAGTGAGAAACATTTTGAAATATTTCAGGTTGGAAGTAGTGAGGGTGAAAACAGGATATCCTAAAGGTCTTAATGTAATCTTAAAATTGCATTAAGACTTTTAAGATATGCTATGATTGAATTATGGAAGTTTGAATGAAAGGGAAAAAAATTAAAGAGATCAACTTGGATATTAAGCAGTTTGGACCTTAGTATATTCAACCATTTTTTAATTTAAATTAGACAAAGCAATTTTCAATTAGACTAGATTAGTTATATGAAACAGTGAGAAACATGTGGTATCTGGAATAGAAAGCCACCAAGCCCTTTTAGATGCTAAGTTTCTTGAAAGCAGAACTGATATATAGCTATCTTATTTTTAGTGCCTTAAACACACTGACAATGAAAACAACAAATGATGATAGCTGTTATTTATATAAGGATGCAGTTAGATCATTTGATATACTGATAAAAGGACCTGGAATGAGAAAGATGAGAGTTCAAATCTAGCAACACTTAACTAGCTGTGTAACATCGGACTAGTGATCCTTCTTTCTAAATTGACTGGAGCAGAAAATGACAAATTAGTATCTTTGTCAAGAAAATGAGAGAGAGAGAGAGAGAGAGAGAGAGAGAGAGAGAGAGAGAGAGAGAGAGAGAGAGAGAGAGAGAGAGAGAGAAAAGATACATAAAGCTCATTTGATCTTTACAGCAATCCTATTAGCTAATTGCTCTTATTCTTCCACTTTTTTCCAAATAAGATAACAGAGGCTTAGAGATTAAGTGACTCTCCTAGGGTGACACAGCTAATAAATGTCAGAGGTAACAGTTGAACTCCAGTTCCCCTCCCCAGTTGAACTTCACTGTGCCTAGATACTTAAATATACAACTTAAAACTTAAATACTTATTGTATTGAATTTTTTGGAAAAATGACATAGATGAAAATCCATTCTAAGTCCTAACTAAATAGTCATATATTACAGAATGAAATGACATTAGTAGCTGAATGAAGAAACAGAAATGAACAATTAAGTGATATCTGGTTAGCATAAAGTCAAGTGAATTGAAAGTTTTATAAGATGTGGTAAAAATAAATTCAGAAGTGTTTCATGAAAACATTTTGCATCTTGGTTACCCAACTATAAATACTTCTGACATGAAAATTACATATTCCAGAAATCTGAAATGGTTGAGATTATAAATACTATATAATTGAATTTGTCAATAATTGATTATCTGATTCTAAGATTTCTTTGTATTAAACTTCAACACAAATATTTAAATTATCTCTGCTATTTGAATGCCCACTTGAATAAAGTGTAATGAGTTAGATTTAAAAGAACAGGGTCCACATGGCAGGATGTATACAACATTAGACTGAGAAGTCAGAAAACCTTAAGTCCAAATTTGCCCTCTCATACATAATCAAATACTTAGTTTCTATCTGACTCATTGTGCTCATTTGTGAATTGAAAGGGATGTCTTCCATGGTTTCTATAGTCACTTTTAGCTTTATGTTCATGTTCAGAAATTTGTAATCTGAAAATCTCAATTGAGTTCTTGAGGCTCTGCCATTTATTAACTACTATCTTGGTTAATTTATTTAAGTTCTTTGAGGCTTTATGACTTCATCTCTAAAATGAAGATACACAGAAGCATTATCCTAATATTCATGGGTTTGATGTGACTTTTAGGTGCTATAATGCATATGACAGTGCTTTATAAGCTATAATGTTCTATATGTTATAGTTATTTTTTTAAAGCAACATGTGGGCAGATGAGATCTACATACAACTATTCCCAGTTTTCTAAAAATATTTATCAAATTGAATTTCATTTTGGGAACTGATGTTTCTTCTGAGAACAAAGAAGTAGATTTTCCTCTAAATTTCAATAATTTAAATAAGAAAACATGCAAGTAGAAATGTGTGCTTAAAATATAACAATGTTCTATCAAGATGGTCTTTGGCTCTGTCTCCATGACAGCCTTAAAATGGTTTGAAAATGAAGAATAGAGGAATTGGGGATTCGAATGGTCATTAAGATGCTTAGAACATTCAATTTTAGACTCAACAAATGGCCTTTTTCACCCAGTGAAAAGGAGAGAAGTAAGCAACAGCTTCAATTGCATGCAGGCATCACACTGATTTAAAAAGTCAAATTATTTCCTTCTTACCTCTAAACTACTCATTACCTCAGATATATATCATTCATTTTCTTTATATAAATAAAAATTAAAATTCCATTCCAAGTTCTTATAAGAACAGTTTAAAAATTTAAGATCACACATGTCAGTAGCCAGAAGTTAATAGTTAAAACTCATGATTTTCAGATGAGGAAATCAAAGCTGAAAGATGTTGTGAAGCTTGCCCCTGTGACTATCTCCAAATTATCTTGTATAAATTTGCATGATTGTACATAGCTACTTGCATGTTGTCTTAGCAGACAATAAGCTTCTTGAAGGCAAAAAAAAAAAAAAATGTCTTTTTTCCTTTCTCTGTATGTGTAGTGCTGAGCACAATTGATTAACATATAGTAGGCCCTTAATAAATGATTTTTGGGCTAAGCTGATCAGATAGTTAGATATGCCCCCTAAATCCAACATGTACGTCTCCATTGCCATTCTTATCTATGTTCTTCCTAAGTTTGCTACAAAATATTCACAAATTATAAATGTTCTTTCTTTCTTTTGACATCATCAGTATACCAATGAAATACATAGGCATCAATTCTCCCTAACTTTCAACATGTGTTTTATTCAAATATTTCTTTGCTAACATGTTTTATTTCAGTTATCCTTTGTAATTCTTCATTTGTAATTTAAGGCAGCCTGGTCATAACCTCTATGTGCTTCTCCATTGACATTTGGGTGATTCTCATTTATTATTCTTTGGAGTCAGTTGTATTCTATGACTCACAAATGCAAATGACTAATTGATATTCATGATTTTTTTCAAGGAAAAAAAAAAAACAGAAGATACTGGACCTAGCAATAGTGAATAGCCCCATATGAAATGAAATTCATTATAATTTGTGAGAAAGTAATTTATTATTCACATGGGAATCATTCCTGAATCGTCTATGTATAGTCAGAACACTAACTTGTTAGAGCAAAGCTCAAAATATAAAATGCAAGTAAAAAAGTTCTAACCTGACCTATTTTAAAGAGTTAGTCAAAAAAGTAAAATAATGAAATATTAATGGAGGAAAGGATATTGACAAAAGAATTTTATATAGAAGTTTAACCAATATAACCAGTATATAGGGAGACCAGAAGAGCCAAAAAACTACTTCAATTTGATTTACTTGAGAAACAGGAAAATAATATAATGGAAAATAACATCAATTTTGAATATAAATTTGTTGGGAAAATTTTACAGAGGATAGTAGCGGAATATGGATAGTATCACATCAATATAAAGAATATCAATGGATTATAAAAACCAGTTTAAAGAGGACTTGGTGAGTAAGCTATCGAAATACAATAAATCTGAGTCCGTTAAAGGACTAAAATAGGAGAATAATTGTAAATATGGGAAAAGATCTACAAACAAATCTTCACTATCAAGCATAGTGGGTAACATTAAGTCTCAGTTTTTTCACCTCTAAAGTATACAAGTTAGAAGAGAACTTTTAAGGTGTCTTCATGGTCTACATTGACCATTCTTTGAAGCCATCATATTTGAAATCTAACATAACAGTCCTAAATGTACTTCTACTGCAGATAGATATAGCAAAAAAAAAAAAAAATTAAACTTAGAAAAACTGCTGGACTAGATTACTAGTTTCAAGAGGAGCTATGTGATGGAGGCTGAGAGACTGACTGATTCTCTAGGGCTCTTAAGGGAAAAAAAAAAAAAAAAAAAATTACCCCCCAAAATAGATAAAATCTGACACCTAATTAAAATTAAAAGGGAGGAGGAAGCTAAGACAACATTCATAACTACCAATCACTCTACTATGCTTTTAGAAAATAATAATTTGTTATGTCAATAAACATTTATTAAGTGTGACTGTGCTAAGTATTCTGCTAAACTCTGAGAATTCAGTGAAAGATACAAGGCAGTTCTTGCCCTCAAAGAGCTCATAAATTTATGATAGAGCATATCAAAATTTATAAAATGCTTCATCTAGAATATACCTCTGAGGTAGGTAATATAAATAGGATTATCTCTATCTTTAACAGGTTATGTGAATTTCCTATGATAATATAATTATTAAGCCACAGAGGCAGGTCATAAAACCATTCCAAGCTAATGCATTCCCTTGCTGTTTTTCTTGAACTTTTTAACATCCTAGAAATAACTTGCCTTTCATATTTCTTGGAGTAGTGCTTCAAGGCATTATTAGCACCTACCTCACAAGGTTTTCTTGAGGACCCAGATAATATTGTAAAGTACTTAGCCCAGCACCTGGCACATATAGGTAATTAGTTAATGCTTATTCCTTTCCCTTTCTTTTTCTTTTTCTTTTTTTTTTTTTTTTTTTTTTTTTTGATACCTATGTCTCTGCCCTTTCTCATTTAGTGAGCTCATCATTTCACATTAACATCTTTATAATGATGATGAGTTTGAATCTGGTCTTAAACACTTTCTAGTTATGTGAACCTAGACAAGTCACTTAATCCTGTAGTAGCTTTACCAAGAAAACCCCAAAGGAGGTCATGAAGAGTTTAAAATGACTGATATGAGTGAACAAACAATATATACATAATTATAAATAACCAAATGTTACATTCTATAGAAACAGTATCAAATCCAAACGAAAAGGGATCCTTGCAATCACTTATAGACTTTTGGGAAAGGACAAATCACATTATCTATGTTGTATTGTAGTTTTATTTTGTTAAACAAATCCCAAGTACATTTTAGTCTAGTTTGGGCCACTCAGTAGTTATCGAGTTTGACACCTTTGTACAAAATGTAAGTTCCATAAGTGCAGGTACTATTTTGCATCTCCAAAATTTTTATCAATGATTGACATATATAGTAGATGTGTAATAAATATCTATTGGACCTCTGAGGACTAGTTTGATAAATTGAGAAAGGCTAAACAGCATGACATATACTGATTTGTTTTTTTTTTTGTCAGAGTTTTTCTTGAAGACTGTCACAGTGTGAACTGTTTGTGTTCTGTGATGGTAGAAAGAGTACCTGCAACTAAAAATAGTATGAATCCTTAAAATACTGGCAGCATTTGTCTACTAAGAGAGCCAGAATACACTTATAGTGTTACACTTCACCACCAATGTCTTCCCAAGATAGAAAAGTTCTTTATCAGAAACCCTGTCAAAGATCTCTAGTCCTCTTCCTCATCAATTTCCTCAATCAGAAAGTTAACTAGATACTGGAGCTCTTAAGTACATGGAGGGGAGGGGATCCTATTCCTAAGGACTACAGAGGTATTTTTTTTGTTTGTTTGTTTTTGTTTTGTTTTGTTTATTTGTGTCTTTGTTTGTTTGTAACACTTAAAGGGCATCTGGTGGCCTCAAGGTATTCTTTTTCTTATTCAAGAAAAGATGTAAATAAAACATAAAAATAATTATTTCTTATTGCTGAGGACTTATAAAGAAGGAAAATCAATAAAACATTAAAAAATACACAGAACAATAGAAATATAAAGGTTAAAAGGAGATTAAAAACCAAATAGGAGAATTTTGTTTTTGCCACAGTAAATTTAATATATACAATCAAAAAACTGTGCAGGACAGATGTTAATACTTCGCTATATAGTTCTCATTTTGTTCCTTGTTCTTTGAAACACTTCTGTTTGTGATGATAAAGAAAATTGGAAGGGGAAAACAAAATAAACAAACCAACCCAAAACACCAAATGAAGGGAACAAGCAAACTATGTGGGCAACAGGTCAATGATATTCCAATAATATTTAATATCCTTGGGTCATAGATGAACTATATAGGTATAATCTGTCCTGCTAGAAGAGATTTCAGTGTTTTCAAGACTTCTGTATAGAAGTTGTTTTGCCATACTTCTGATTTTAATTTTTTTTATTGTCTCACCTTGCTGATGATTTCCCTAATCTGGAAGCAGATAGCTTCCAGTCATCTACTTGGCTCCCCTATCTCAGCAAAGAAATTAGCACCAGCGTCCCACTTAAAATTTGATTTCTTTCTTCCTGTCTGTTCAAGCTTCAAGCCACTCTGAAATGAATTATTGTCTCTTATTCTCAAGCTCCAATTACTAGCACATATTGATTACCTGGTCCCACTTATATCAATAGGAAACTCCTCTGGGCTCTGGCTTGATCAGAAAAATGTAAATTCAATTCATCCTGTATAGGTGCTTCAAAATTATTTGAACTGCCCCACAGCTCAACTCAGATGGCAGATAACCCAAAATATTCAGGGAAATAATCAGGAAAAGTGGGCTGTGAGACTCATTGCACTCTGACAATCTAGATGTTCCCTAGCAACAACATGACTTGGAGATAATTATAAAGCAGAAAAAGTTAGGCTCCTGAAGGACAGAGCAGATTTCTCTAGCATTAAAAGCCAGAAATTCTATTTGTGAAATTCAAGAAACTAGAGATCTCCAGGCTATTGACTTTTAACAGGATACTTACTAGTTGGTTTTTTTGTTTGTTTGTTTGTTTGTTTCTGTCCTTGTTTCTATTTTCTGTGATACTTTTCAATTAAGAGTTCATCAGTTAAAAGTTTCATCTAGTTCCACTGTGTTCCAATTCTCGTATCCAAACAAGTTCCAATTTCAAGAAATAGTTATATGACCAGATGCAGACCCAAGTTCTGCAATGATTGATAATCTCAAACACTGCTTTATAACGTTTTATGCCTCACTAAATTACAACAGCTTTCAGCTGCTAGCCTGATGGTCCCTCTACCACTTCAACAATTCAATTCAATTAAACATCTGAAGAGCCTCTCATATTAAAACACAGCAAATTAAGTTTATTATATGTACTATTTATCTAACTGATTCTCCATATTTTGTTTCCTTTCTTAAGTCAATCAGTGTTTATTTTTAGGGCCTACTATGTGCCAGGCATAAGAATACAAAAATCATGAATGAATTTTTTCTTATTTGGAGAAATCTTATACCCTAATTAAATGGAATAAAAGATGAATAGAAACACACAACTATGCACACATTTGTGTGTGTGTGTGTGTGTGTGTATTTATCTATGTTCCTATTATAAATATAAATGAAATAAATACCTACATTGTATATCATACATTGTGTTTAATACACAAAGTAATCAAATATAAAGTATTATTAAAAAAGCATTTAATTATCAAAGACTCTGTCAAAGATCTCTATCCTCAAAGCATTTAAGGGATCTGGGAAATACTTCATGGAGAAAATAGTGTCTTCTTGAATTGAGGGAAAATGAAGCAAGCAGATAACCCTCTCCTTAAGCAGGTGTCAGTTAGCAAATGCTTATTAAGCTGTTAGTATATACTAGGCTCTGTGCTAAGCAATGACACAAAGAAAGGCAAAGATTAGGAAGTCCTTGTCTTTAAGAAGTATAAATTCTAATGGAGGAGAAAATGTACAAATATCTGTGTGTATGTATGTGTGTGTGTGTCTGTCTCTGTGCCTGTCTCTCTCTGTCTCTCAGTAATCTCAGAGTAAAGGGGCGTGTAAATTTTCTTGAAGAAGTTAGGATGTGTAAATACAATGTACTTTGAATTATTTTTATAGTAATCTTCACCAAAAAAATCAGAATCTTCTGTTTTCTGGCCTATTCTTTTTTTCCTACAAAAAACTCATGATATAAATCCAGAATGAATTAGGCAACCCACTTTTTAAAAATTATTTAGACAGAATATCACAATCTGTGTGCAAAGTGTTTTTTTTTTTTTGAAAGGAGAAGAAGAAAGCTAATTTTATCAACTAGAAAGCAGAGGGAGGAGAGAGGGAGAGAGAAAGAGAAGGTGAGAATTAGAAGGAGGAGGAAAAGGAAATGGAGAGGGAGAAAGTGAGAGAGCTCAGACAAAATGGGGTAACAACATCATGGAACTGTTTCATTTTGGGGCAAAACAGAATGCCAGTAGAAGAAAGGACAATATGGAGTAGTAGGTTTTTTGATTTTGGAAATCTATTCTAGGCATTCATAAGTTTTTTTGTATCATGGAGCCTGTTGATCTGAAAGTAAAGGGAACTCCTCAAGAGATTTTTAAATGTATAAAAATACATGTGGATTACATAAAAAACCAATTATATTGAAATATAATAATCATTTTTTAAGTTCATGGGCCTCAGATTAAGAACTCTTTCTATTACTGGATGTTTGTCTCTTCATTTTAAGTTGAAAACATTTAGGAACAAAGAAAGAAATATTTCCATAGCTGCACAGATTTTTATTTTGGTCTTCTGAGAACAGAGGACAACAATTAACCGCCTTCTTGACATTTAATGGTTATGGAGGTAAAAGAGAAAATGCATTGTGGTAAAAAGAATGATAACCTATTGAAATCAGGAGACCTGATTTTTTTCTCTGATACTTATGAGATGTAAATATATAGGCAAATCATTTAACCTCAGAGGTGACATTTTCTCATCTATAAATGAGAATGTATAAAATGAGAATGATATTTTTACTTCCTACTCTTGCTGTAGGGATCATGTGCTATAAAGCATTAAGTATGTAATAAGATTTAAAATTTATATAATGTGTTTGCAAATCATATATATATATATGTGTGTGTGTGTATATATGTGCATATATAATATATATATATATTCTTATTTTATAGATAAGAAAACAGAATTTGAGAGAAGTTGAGCATCTTTCTCAAGGTTACAATGGCAGGATTTAAGTTCAGGTCTTCCTAAAGGTAATCCTGGTGAGCTATTTAGTGTATCAAATTACTTCTCATGATATAAATAATTTACGATTAAATAGTTGCCTAAAAAATGTGAACGTATTTGATTTAGTCAACTCACATGAACTTTGCATATTGTTAATGAATTTTGAAGCAAAATGACCTAAAATCAAAAATAAATTATTATACCGCTCTTTCAATTCAATTCTGAAAAGCAATGAAAACACTTTTTAAAGAATAATGAAATTATCATTTAAAAAACAGAGCAAACTTTCCCAATAGGAGTCATTTTCTATAAAGATAAAGAATGGATTTGAAAAGTTGGAACAAAACTTATATGGAACATGTGATCTGGCATTTCTCAGAGTATATAGATTAATTTTCAAAGGATTAATCCAGGAAGTCTTTCCATAATTCACCTGTTTGTCTGGCTGACCATGAGAATGAGGAAAACTCAGGCTGACTTCATCCTTCATCTTGGGTGGGCTACACTCTTTAGTTCTGTAAGGAAAATTGCAGGGTGAAGAAATTCCCAACTCTTGATTGCCAATCAAAAATAAACATGTTACTGTTGGCACTAAAGGGTGAAACACCTGTGTGCCAGATACACACAGCTGTATGCTTGGTGGAAATCTCTGCCCGACCTTTATTTGACCTGCTGTATTTCACTGAGAGATGATGCAAAGGAAGGGACATAATAAATGTTGAATTGTGGAACTGAATTGAATGGAGGAGGAAAAAAGAGAAAATACAACAGGATTAACAAATGAATTCTTTCTCCCTGGTTCCCATATACAGTGAATAGCTAGGGTGGCAGTTAGTGGCTATTTAGATGAATGAGTCTTAAACTAAAATTCCTACATCTCTTAGAGCACTTTTTCTCTCTGTATTATCTGGCAAAATATATGCTACCCCTACTGATCTGGCTTTCCATCTGGTAAGGTCTAGTTCATGACAGTAGCTATTGGGAGACAGAGAAAGAGAGAAAAAGAAAAAGAAGAGGAGGAGGAAGAGGAGGAAAGAAACATTATTATGAAAACTAGAAATATGTTAATAACAGAAAAATGAACAGCACAGAGTCACAGTCTTTGAGACTAAATCTACAAAGCCAAATGAGTTTACTATATGTAAAATTTAGTTAAATTCTACATATGTCATCTATATATCTTTCAACAAGTAGCCTATATTATGTGCCAGACACTATGCTAGATTATGGGAATAAATTGAAATAAAAAATCAAAATGCTATGCATTTTAAAGTCTATAAATAAACACACACATATGCATATATACAACATAAATGCAAGGAAATTTTTTGTTGGGTAACTGGGGAGAAAGTAGAATCAGCAAATGTCTTATATATTAACTATTATTTAAACTAAGCTTTAAAAATATTAAGTTTTTCTAATATTTGAAGGAAAGGAGAGAATTCATTCCAGGTATGGTGAACAACCTGTTCAAAGATATAATAGTAGGGAAAACATTCTATTATATAAAGAATGGCAAGAAGGCCAATTTGCTTGGACCCAAAATGTTTATAAAGTAGTAACATAAGTTTAAGACTAGAAAGATAGATTGCCGACAGTTTGTGAAAGATTTTAATTGTCAACCAGAATTTATATTTTAATCTAGGGCTAACTAACCGCAGCTACTAGAATTTATTGAATGAGGGAAAATTTTTTTTTTTTTTTTTTTTAAGGTATGAGTTTTGGGGATAATAGTTTAAGAGGTATAGATTGGAGAGGGGAAATACTTGAGGCAATGAGACAAATTAAGAAACTCTTGTGATAATCTAAGTGAAGCTTATGTGGGCCTGAACTAAGATGGTAACTATAATGAGAGAAGGGGAAACCTGGGAGAGGAGATAAGATGAAGAATTGACATCAGATTATCAAGTCATTTCATTTGCAGAGTAAGGATGAGTGAGGAAATAAGTAGGATTAACCTGCATTTTGCACTCTAAAAGGCCATGAGGACTACCACCTTTTATACTACCATGATTTAGTCATGCTGCTTATAAAAATAAGGCATTCTTTGATGGAGGACCAACATTGTAAAATATATTATAAAGAGATTTCAAATAAGTTCATCAATGTTATACTTAGGATTCTTATTTAATGCCCACCTCAAGGTAGTCAAGCTTGATGACTTTTCACATTGCTTTTTGCCATATTCAATGCAGAACCGCTGAGAAATATGGCATAATAGCAGAGACACAAAATCAATTCATTGAAGAACAATAAAATAAAGACAATATAAAAACAAGAGGGTCATCTGAGTTCCATCTGGAAGATATCCTTTGCCATAATGAAAGTTGGAAGAGAGAAAGGTTTAATTAAATGGAAAAAGGCAAAAAAAAAAAAAAAAAATCCTGTTATTAGAAATGGACTAGAAGATGTGTGGAATTAGCCCCAAGCTTTTGCACATATAACCTTTTGCTACTTAAATTTTCCCTTGTTTAAGACAGAATTCTCTGCACCTCTCAACCAGATGTGCAGCCATAAAAATGTTGTTTATGAATAAAATTGTCTATAAAAACTTCATTTTTTTCAAGAAGAATTCTCTTAACTTATGTCAAAAGATATTTTTAAAGAGATTAGAAAGTCAACATATGGACTACTGGATATTATTGTCTTTTGGGGTAAGTGTAAGTGATATGTTCTGGATTTTAGTCTCTTCCCCTTGGTGATATCTTGATAATTAATAGATGAGTACTTTTAAAAATATGTCTCTTCCAGCAGATTTCTAATTCATTTGTTTCTGACCCAAGTGATTATCTTGACCTCATCTTCTTCCATGCCCTGATCATGTCTTTCATACTTACAATGAGTATAAAGTAGAGGATAATTGGTGTTTTTTTCATTGTTATTGCTGGTGACAAGAAATCACTATAGAAACAAAAGAAGATTTATTTTACTTCTATTTGCTAATGTTCTATTCTCACCTCCATTTGCAAATACTGTGGATGACCTGAATCAATTATATCTCAGACCAAGTTCTGCTTTAGTTAGTAACAAAAAAATAAAAAAAATTGGGGGAAGGATTATCAAGTGATACTACTCATAATCTTCTATTATCTTACCAAATGTTTTGTAAATGATGATGGATTCTAAGTTACTGTTTTTCTTGTCTTCTATAGCTGCCTTCTTGATAAGGAGATCGAAAGTGCTATCATACACACACACACACACACACACACACACACACACACTAAGTAGAGGAATAGATTTTAAACCAGTCATACAACAAACATTTAAGCATTTATTAAGTGCCTACTATCTATTGGGGTGGGCAAGAGGGGAAAAAGAGAAAAAGAGAGACACATAGACACAGACACACAGAAAGAAAAAGGCAGAAAGATAAGAGACAGACACAGAGAAAGACGGACACAGAGACAAGAAAGAAAGGAAGGAGGAATAGAGGAAGGAAGGAAAGAAGGGAAGAAGGAAAGATGGGAGGATGGGAGGAAGGAAGGGACAGACAGAGGGACAGAGGGAGGGAGTGAAGTAGGGAGGGAAGGAAGGAGGAAGGAATGAAGGAAAAGTCAATTTAGATTGTTCTGTTCTGTTAACTTTGAATTGTACCCTTAACCTTAGGTAAGGTCCTTGAAAAAAAGAATTTTTTTTGCCTTACTAATCAGATGTGCTTAATAAGTGTTTGATGGATTTAATAAAATTCCAAAATTTTTGTGGCTAAAAAGATTAAAGTGAGAGTGAGTTAAAGTAAATCAATTACTACCACAAATATAACACAACAGTTAAGTGCTATGAATGGAAAGTTAGCTACCACATCTGCATATGTTAATGATACCATACTTCCAAGTGCTTGGCAATCAGATAAATCCTATGTATGCCTTGGGGAAAATGTTTTAAATGCATATAATAAAATACATGGAATTGCCAAGAAAATCAACTGATACTTTAATCAAAATATAAATATATCCATCAAAATAATTTTAAATCCAAACTCATGGAGCCCTGGTTGAGATACCTGTTAGAGCAGTTATCCTAAGGCAAATATTAAGGCAAGTTAGTAAGTTAATAAGGGCAGTTAGTAAGTTAGTAAGGGCAGAAATCTTCCAGATCATCTTTGAAGCACCAAATTAAGATTGTGCCTAAAATAAATGTTCAGTGGATTAAGACAATATCCATTCTATAAGAATTAGGTGCTATGTATGTGTTTGGTACTGTGCTGAATCCTGTAAAACCAAAAACCACATCAGACTGATATGATAAAATGACCATTGTACTATTCAGAAAGTCACCTACAGAATTAGGAAGACTTGAATTTACAGAAACTTGAATTTACTAATATATACACATTTTATCTCTGTTACTATGAGTAAGTCTCTCAATTATGTAGTTTCCTAAGCAACTAAAGTTGCAGATCTGGAACATGCAAAAAGTTTCCACACCTACTATCCCTAAAGATTTTTTAAGTTTTGGATACCTTCTGTCCCCCAAATATATGTGCGTGTGTGTGTGTGTGTGTGTGTGTATATACAGGCAAGTTTATGTATACACACATGTGTATAATCCATGTGTGTACACATAAATACACATGAATCTAGCAAAATCCTTATACAAATTTACAGATTGAAAATAAACAAGCATGCTATTCTGGCAGAAAATCAAGAAAAAAGGGGAAACCAGAAAATGTTGACTAAAACATTGTCTAAGCAAATTTGCATATGCTGGGTCTACATTGTTGAAATTGTACTCTAGCATGTTTTGGTAGAAATTTATAAAATGGTATTCCCATATATTTCATCACCAGAAAAAAATGTATATTTGTATATATGCATAACATATTTTAGTTTTATGTTTACATATATATTAATATTTATGTTTATATATATATTTATTTACAGATCCCAGCAGTTTACTTGATTCATAGCAATTTATGTCAAATGAATTAAAAAAATACTTATCTGAATAACCATCTGTATAACTACTCTTATTAAAAAATTTATTTAGACACTCAATCTTCAGATATTAGCCATTTTCTAGGAAAGGCATTTATCCTAAGTTTGAATTTGTCCTAAATTTGAACTTATCCTGAAATTGGAAATTGATGGGATTGAAAGTGAATGAATGGAATAAATTGGCACACATTAGCACAGACAAAAATTAGAGCTTCCCTTTGAATCTATGACTTGATACTTTCTCAGCTTTCTCCTCCCAATTCTCCCATGCTTCTTTATTTATTTTTTCTTTTAAGCTGTATCACTTCTATTTAGTGCAAGTGATAATAAATACAATGTCCAATGCAAGAAGCTATTTTTTCCCACACTTTTTACCAAGTTAACGTTTGTACCAAGAAGATTAGGTTACACAATTATCTCTCAGCATCTGGAAAACTAGAGTATTTTTCTCCCCAAATGTCCACAAGTAATTCCTTTAGGGAATTATCTCTGTTTTTCCAGTCCCCCTTTTTTTTCAGTTTCAATTAAGAAATAAATAACTATGACCTGAAAATTAAAGGTAACAAATTTATCTGAATGAAACAATCTTGTATATGTGTATATATATCTATATATTTGTAGATATATATACATTGTATATATATATATATATATATGTTCAATTAATAAATGTATATATGTAAACAAGTAGTCTTAGACCATGCGTTTTTATATTCATACTATGTAGCATGTATAATATAAATATTATGAATATAAAATGACATGGTCTAAGAGTACTTATTTACTTCTCACAATTAAAATGTTGACATTAATAAGAGCAATTTTTATTATAGTATTGAATATATATGTATGATAGGCCTATGGGTTCAAGTTAGTTCCATACATCTTTTCACATTTAAGCTTCTTAAAATCAGATAATATATAGAAAACCTATTCATTCTTCCTTGACATATTAATTACATAATTAACATTTTGTTTTTGTATATATCTGTGACTATTTATGTAATCTTTGGTTTGGGAACAACCTGAATAGATGAAGTTTAGGTGGTACAGTTGATAGAGTAATGGGTCTGAGTCAGCAAAATTTATCTTTGTGAGTTCAAATCCTACCTCAGACACTTTTTAGCTGTGGTCCCTGAGCAAGTCATTTAATCCCGTTTGACTAAATTTCCTCAGCTATAATATACAGAAAAGCACAATTACATATCGTTGCCAAGAAAACCTTAAATGGGTTCATGAAAAGTTGGACATGACTAAAAAGAGGCTCAACAATGGAAATTCTTCTGTAAGTTTAGGGATTGGCTCAAAAAAAATTAATGGTTTAATGTCTTATCCAAGGTCATAGAGTCAGTATGAATTTTAAAATCACAAGTTTCAGGTCTCTATCCATCCACTTTGCCAAGCTGTATCTCAATATATTAGTGAAGGCATGTAAATAACAATTTCTAACAGAGAATGAATAAATAAATTAGATGAGGATAATCTAAACAAGACTCAGTTACCCCCCCCAAAAAAAAAGGACTTTGCCCTTCTTTTTAATTAGTATTATTTAGATATTGATGCATAATCTAACAACATACTATAAATGCTTGTGGCAATACTAAAACAAGAATCCTACTGTTTAAATCTGAAGCACACCAAAAGTCTCTTGCTGGTCTCAGGATTTCAGATCAAACCCAGATGGATCCAAAATATCCAAGACCTCTCACCTCACTTCAGGCTTATATTAATTGTCGTGGGGAGATGTAGGAACTCTGGAAAATCTTAAGATAATTACCTAAGGTAACACAGTAAGTTCTTTTGAAAATTCAGAATTAATTTCTCTGCTATTTGCTCTGAGGGCAAGGGAAAGAACTGAACCAATCTATAATCATTTATCAAGCACCTAAACTGAGCTAGGGATGAAATAATAATAATAATAATAAAAAGTAATTCTTGCTCTGAAAGAACTTACATTCAATCAAAGAATATAAGAATACATGGAGATTATATTGATATATATGTGATAAAGAAACATATGTGATGAAGAAATGGACATTAGTAATCAGAGAGATAGAAAAGGATGTGAGCTATTTCTTGAAGGAAACTAGCAAAGTTGAAGAGAAAATACATTAAAAACATGGAAAATCATTGCAAAGGCAAAGAGATGGAATATGGAATGTCACATATGAGGTACAAAGAAAAATATAATTTCACTGAAGTATATAGTAAAGGAAAGAAGGTAATATATAAAGTGGCTGGAAAGATGGATTGGAATCTAGTTGTGAAGCCAACTGACACAATGGGAGTTTATATTTTTTTCCCTAGGAGTAATAGGAAAATATTACAGTTTCTTGAGTATGGGAGCAAGAAGATCAAAGCTATGCTTAAGAAAAATTATATAAATTCATGAGCACAAATTCTACCTTGCACACTATGGGATACTTCAGCTAGCTAGTCTAGAGAGATCTCCAATTCACTATGTCCAAAATAGAAATCATTAACTTACCTCCCAAACCTTATCTTTTATTTTTTTTATAAGAAGGCTGGATTGCAGAGAGAGTGACTTAAAACAGAGAAACCAGTTATGAGACCATAGCAAGAGATGATAAACCTGCACTATTATAACAGCTATATGAGAAAGGTGAATGGATGAGAGTTTCTCTAGGTTTAGAAATAGTATGATTTGGCAGCTGATCAGGATTTTGGAATGAGAGAGAATAAATCCGATATAAAGCCAGCTTTATGAAGCTGGCAAACTAAATGAAAGGTGACGCCCTTTAAAAATATAGGCATTAAAAAGATAGGCATGTATATCTCTATCTACATAACATATATCTATAAATTTGCATATATTCATAGATACACATGCATATATGTATAGATATATTATGTACATACATCATATATCATTATGTATGCATGTTTATAGAGATACTATAGCAATACTAAAATGTATGTTTTGCATATATGCATACACACATGTGTATGCATTATACTATTTTATACATATATGTAGAAGGCATGTGATGCATATGTGTGTGATCTATAGAGATGAGAACAATAGCCCATGTAAAGAGTTAATCTTGGCAAAAAGAAGAAGGGTACCTTCCTTATGGAAACCTAAAGGACAGGAGAAAAAAGTCCAAGCTGATTACACAGAGTTTGAAGATGAAAAGGGGAAAAGAAAGGCTTCATAACAATGATCTCAGTTTTCTGAGTAAAAGAAGAGATGAGGGTAAGATCCTCAGCTGAGCGGTGAGTATGTGGAGGAGGGGGAAATGTAGTCTTGAGGATAGAAGAAAAGGTCTAGGGCATCTTCTGGGGAGTGTGGGATACAAACTGACCTTGCTGCAGTAAATGCCCCCTATAGATAACTTTAGTCTGAAGTGTATCTGTGATGACCGCATATTTTAAAATCAGCCAGAGTCAGGAATTCAGGTTAAGGGAAAATCTTTGATCTTTATTCTTTGTGGTGGTGAAGGGGGATAGCGATAGCAATGTGAACAGCTGCGACAAGAACCCGGCCAGCAGTCTCTCTCCCCTCTCTTCCTGACCCTCTGCCTCTACCCACCAAAATTGTCCCTACTTCATTTCCTATACAACACATCAGGACTTGCACAGAGAGTGGGCGGGGGCCACTCTTTCTCCAAGCATATATATTAATAGAGTATGGTCCAATTACTATTTAGCTTCATGTGCTTGGGACCTCAGTGCATCAACTTGAGCTTCAGTCTATTACATATATCAGTCAGTTCATTTGTATAAAACCCTAAATTAGCATAGGAATTGAAAATTTACTTAATATTTTCCCAGAAAATAAATGATAATCAATGGTTGAACAAAAGAATACAGATCAAGAATTCTGGACTCCTAAATACTAATTGTAATTTTCTTACTAACTATATGAATGACCTTTGGCATTTCACCTCCATATGCCTCCACTTCCTCATCTTTGAAATGAGGGAGATAATCCCTAGGGTCCTACCCAGTTCTAAAATCTCACCATTACCTAAATATCATTGTGACACTGATGATACTATGAAAAAATAAATGTGAAACAAGTTACAGCAAATGTGGGGAAACTGACAAATTGCATTGTTAAAATACAATCTTTAGCTATAATGATCCCAATCCTATAAAAGGCATTAAACCCTTTGTATGTCATAAATTTCTTAAAGTTACAGACTATTTTTTCCCTTCTTATTCACTAATCTTAATAAAGGGCTTTGCATATAGTAGTTGCTTACAAAACACTTACAGAATTGAAAGAATGAGTGGGCTTAATGTAAACTGTTTTTACAAGTATCAGATAAGCATGCTCTTTTTGGAACAAACAGAATCACTTATAGAGATTTATGTAGCATTGTCCTAATTAATGTTAAGGGGTCATAGATTTAAAACTGGGAGAGCAACTATAAAACAGGACTAGGAAATTAAGAACAAAAGTAACATAGAAATTAATATAGAAATCTACCCTGTTTGTTGCAATGGGGTAGAGCATGCTTTTTAAAAAATGCCTTACAAATTAAAAAGTAAATAGAATTAAGAAAAAATAAAGAATATAGAGAGCTCACTGAGCTTTCATAGAATTTTGTTCAATAGTATTTAAACATATCATTACATCATCAAAATAATGAATCTTATCATACGTGCTGATAAAATGTTAAAGTCCATATTGTAGAATAACTGGTAGACCAGCTCCAAAAGACCCAAACACAACACAATTTCAGTATCCACTTTAGCTTATGGCCTTTTCTTTTCTCCTGAAAAAATACTGCATTCAATAATGTACACCTAATCCTCTATTTACCAAGTTGGCTGTCCTCAGAAGAGTGTATGTTGGTCAGAATAGATGAAGATCAAGTCTGTGTTTGTGAAAATAACCATCTTTTCACAAGCAAATAGCCACACGTCAGCAAAAAGCCAGGTGACCAATATATGTCCATGTTTAAATTTAAAGTGAAATGTGAGTACCAATTATGCTTTCTCTTTCGTCTGTCTTCTAGTTAATTTTCCCTTCAAATGAAAGATTTGGATTTCTCAATTCCTGCTGATGTTTGTTTTTCATTACAGGCTGATTTTTGTTAGGAAGAAGAGTGAGTGAACATTTACTAAGGAAATGCTCAGGCAGGGCCTACTGGTTAATGTCAAAGGGCAGCATCTGGTACTATTCTCTTAGTAGTGAATTGCTTCTTTCTTTCAACTTTCTTGTAAGTCAGGTACAAGTGGAGAAGTGGAGTATGAGATGCTAAAAGCTGGACAAAAAAACAACTTATGTGCATAAATCTTTTGTCACTAATACCTCACCTTAGTTCAATCTATTGTAAATGATTTTGACCCTATAGAGCTTTCATGAGAATTGTGGTTCCTGGGGTAGGTGGGAAAGAGATCAAAGGCAAATGGCAAATTTACCAAAGTGACATTTTCCACTTCTCTACAAAGACACTCCAAAGAGTATGGCCCTAATGAATCTAATCTTCTTGGGCATCTTTCAAGACAGCTCAAATCTCACATTCTATAGGAAACATTTCCTAAGTGATTTCTTTAGTTCCTAGTGATTTCTCTCTGAGATTATCTTCTATTTACACTGTAAATATCTTGTGTTTATATAGACATTTTCTCTTCACCACTACAATATGAGCTCCTTGAGGGTAGCCATGGCATTTTTGTCTTTCTTTATATCTTACCACTTTGCACCTATAAATGATATTAACTGAATGAATCATTTCTTTCATTAAAGACAACTCAAACTAGCTATTTCTTCTGTAGTAGTTTGGATTAATGAGAATCCAGAGCAAGAGTGCTGTAATACCAAACAAAAAAACAAAGCTAGGCTAGAAAGGGCTACTTTGTTGTGTTGTGCTTTGTTTTCTAAAAATCTTATCCTGTCAATTTGCATCAGAATCCATAGGCAAAGTTTTCCTTTTGATTGACTCAAATGTTAAACTTCCATGAATAAAAGCCAAACAGAGTAGGCATATAGTGTCTCTCCACAGGCTAAGTTTCAAATCCTGGTTAACACAGTGGGGTCACTAAACATTCAAAGTGGCCTTTGCCAGTGTTTGTGTTTTCTTGCAATTAGAAGAAAATCAAAGCCATGTGGACACCTACAGGGAAAACAGGAGGTCTCAATGTGATTTTGGCAGAGTAAACTATGTGAATCTCCTGCACTGTTTTATTTCTTGAAAATGTAAGGTTGGACAGCTCTTTTTTCTTTATTCTCTAATTATCCAATTTTCTCCATTCTGTTTACATTATTTATCTGTGGATCTCAGGAGGGTTCAGAGAAGAAAATAAGGCTACCTTCTATAGTTATTCCAGATCCTACACTATTTAAGTGCCCAGAATAATATAGCAGGTGTCCAAGTTCCCTGGGGATACATTAAAGAAAAGACAAAGTTAAAGTCTTCTGACTTAATATACTGCCAATAGACTTTCCCCAAGAAAACAAAGTGATTCAGGTATAACAAAATCACTCACCTTCCCCCACAACTCTTGCCCTCTTCACATCTCTTTTTAAAAGATTCTCATCTAAAAGTGATAAAGAAAACTAATAATCTGTGGTATGCTTAGTAGGGAAAATATTATATTTCTTTTAAATAGTGTCAAAATATTCATAGGGTATTGTGATTTTTTTTTAAGAAATGGACAAAAAAAAATCAAACATGTTGAAAGCTATTAAAACATGATTTATTCTTCTTATTAGCCAGAATATAACTTTGTTCTTTTTATCTGAAAGAACTTTTGAAAGAAATCAGATGTCTAGCTGTCCTTTAAAAAAAGAGAGAAATTGCAATGTAGAAGAATTTAAATAGAGATGTTAAATTAAAAATAAATGTCATTTATCAATAGTCATTAAATACTATCTATAAATTTCAGAATTCTATATAATTTAAAAACCCTATCTTTTTTAAAGTTAGAAAAGAGAATTTTAATCAGTGAATTACTGCTATTGTGAACTTAAACTTAAGGGTAGAGACAAGAAGACGAACAAATTATAAGAAATCCTAGTGACTGGATTTTTTACTTGTCTAAGCTCAACTTTTTTCACATCTCAAGTCCTAACTTAGTTCAATGCAAAAAAATGAGGGAATGTAGATATCATGTAGATAAAACAGTATTAGATTAATTATTGTACTTTGAGAAATGATTCCTGTTTAAAAACAACAACAACAAAAGCTATTTTAAAGTGTTGTGAAAAGTTCTATCTAAAAGCACAAAAAACTTAGGTCACATGTTTTAGGATCCAGAAGAAGAAAATATTCAACTATTTTTACTAAGCATATTTAACAGACTAATTGATTTTGTTTTTAAGTTAGATTATCTGTGAGATTACTAGAAATCTTGCATATTTCAAAATATCATGTGTACCTATATAGGCTATTTATGTTAATATATAGTTGTATTTATGTGCCCTATGCCTTATTCCTAAGAAACATAAAATGTCTGGTATCTTAACAAACAAACATTGCTTTGAAAAAAAAAAAACTTTAGCATCTTGTATTAAAGATAATGCTTTCTTAATATAGAAAGACTGTGGTCTTTAGAAGACTCACTTATTAAGTTTTTCTACTTTCATAGTAGCTGTCAGAGGTTCCGATTGATTGACACAGTCTCAGGAAACTTGGGGCACCAAAATGAAGAAGGCTTTTGGAAAGGGCATCTCTGATAAGATCTTTGAATATGTTATTCAGTCATCAGAACTTACCTTTGTTTCCTTGTTTATACATTAGATCAATTCAACTTAAACACAAGCAAATGTTTATTAAGTATCTATCATGTGGCCAACACAGTGCTAATTGTGGGTGGTACAATTTAAGGTAAGACAAAGATGCTGGCCCTAATAGTTGATGGAAATAAGTACTCCAAAAACTATGATACAAGGGAAAATACTATAGATTTAAAGAAGAGGATCAGATGAGATTTCATGAGAAATCAATGAAGGGACAGAATGTTTTCAGATATAGGTTGTTCATGGACTATTTGGAAAAGGACAAGTCACCTGATCCTTGAAGGAAATGAAAAACTAAATAAGAGAAATGTTTATTATAGACATGGGATATAGTTCCACCAAACTGAATAAATAAAGAAGAGCAGAATAAGAATGAGTAATGGAAACTAATCTATTTTGGTGAAAAACTAAAGAATATAAAGTAGAAAGAAAAATAGTCTAAAATAAAAGATGTGTTGGTAAATGTTTAACAAATGTTTCTCCAAAAAATATGGTTAAAACATATTTGAAGTATTTTAAATTTATTCTTCAATATTAATATTTTCTACAAGATTTTCTTAAGTCTAGAAAATCAACAAAACAACATATTAGCCCTGATTTGTGTGCTGATTTCTGAGACATAAATATCTACACAGAAATTTAACAAATGACCTGGAAGGAAGTGGCTTCAGGATACCCTTAGATCTTGAAGTTCATCTAGTGCAACCCTTTTATTTTATAGCCTGAACTCTGGTTTTACAAGGAACAGGTTGAGTTAACCTTAGAGGACAACTAAAAAAAAAAATTCTCATCTCTGTGGCTTATTGGACCTTGGTCTAGTTTCCTTTAGAATATCTCAAATGAAGCCAACATCTTGATCAGTACACATATGAGTCAAAGAGTTCCTAGTCCCCCGTTCCTTCCACCAATGAAGGAAACAAGGCTAATAGATTTATTTATAAGGAGGTCATGTAAAAACTACTTCCACCTACAAGAGAGAGATTTTTGTGGAAGGAGTGAGCTGGAAGTCTGGTTGGAATGAATGGAGGAATAAGTGATTAGTAAATGAAGACTAAATAAAGTACTTTTCCAGGAAGTTTCATAGTGGAATATTGGGACAAATTTAAGGGACTGTAGAGTCAAGATAACATTATTTCGTAATATGAGAAAAGTTAGCTTTTTTTTAGATCCAGGGGAATTCAGGGAAAGCTAGATTGAGGACAGCCCATAGGGGATAATTGGTGGAGAAACATCATGGTTGAGAGAAGAGGGGTCAAAGAATCAAAGATAAAAGTAGAAGGATGTTGTGGAAGCAATCTACTAATTCTTGTCCCCACATTAATTGGACTATTTACCTACCCCTTTCCAATGGTAACAAAGCCATCAAAGTTACATGATTGGCCCAAGAGTCTAAGATTCAAGTTCCACTTTTTTTGGGTGCAATTTTTTTAGTAACCTCTGGCCATATTGACATGGTTCCCTAACTTGGGTCCCCAAGACTATAAAAAGAACCACAAACATGGAATCTAGGTTTTTCAGAATTGGTAAATGTCTTAAGAACACAAGACTTTAAGACTTTTCATACCTTGCCCTGTTTCTCAGATACATCTCCACATGTTGGTGTGCATGTGTGTGTATGTGTGTCCATCAACCTCAACTACTTTTCACAGTATTCTTAATGAACATCCCTTCTATGGTATAGCTAAGTAAATCTCCTTATATTAACTACTAAGTGACCTAAAATGGTTACATTTCAACAGTGAATTTAGGGTATCAAACTAAGAGAGCTTAGGCATTTTAAGAGGTGACTGGCCAGGGGAAGGACAGTTAATCATAAAAGATAGTTGACATTTAATTCTAATTCAGGAATAACTCTCTGTTAACAATCAATAACAGCAACTTCATGGCTTACAAAAAGGGATAACTCTTTTTGTAACATATATAGTCCATGTGGGAACACTCTAGATGGGATCCAATTTGACCCAATTGTGATCACCAGATTCAAGCAACAACATCCTGATATCATTACCTCCAAATCTAGGAATAAGTAAAACTATGTCTTCCCTGAAGAACTAAGCAATTCTAGAAGTATCTGATTCTATTATATCCCTAAATCTAAAGAATCTGTTTGAGGAAGGAGGGAGAGATTATGACTTTTTAAATGGAATAGATTTATGTCATACTCTAGGTGTATGCTACAGTCATAGTTAACAATTAATAATGCATAAATTATGTATGTAGAAAGGGAAAGATAAGTTCATTTGAATTGTTTATTCTAAGCCAAATACCAGCTTTTGCTGCTCTTCATCAACTATTAGGTATTAGAAGCATTAAATACAGTATTCTTCCACTGAAAGTGGAACTCCAAGAGTATTTTGAAATGAGTTATAGAAACATAATCACAGATTCCTAATATGAAAAGAATGATAACATTTTCAAATGTTGGTAAAGTCTAAAAGTCATTAATTGATGATATTTGCTCCTTTAAATTTTATCTTCTTTGTATTACTCCTGTCAATATCTCATTTGCTGGACAAATTTTGTAAAAAAGTGGAAACAATACCTATAGTAACAAAAGATTCCACAAAGCATTTCACAACTTTAAGTTTTTATGCCCCAGGTATTGTTTGTTTTGTTGTTCATTTTACTATTTCAAGTTATTCTCCCTCTCCCCCTGTTTTTCACAATGGTCATTCTCTTTGCCAAAAAAAAGGTGTATTTAGAGTGTTTACAGACAAAAATAAGAGATAAAATAAACACATCAGGAGAGGCAAATATGAAAAATAGTTGGAAGAGCTTATAGTTGGTAAGGAAAAGAATTTTAAAGAATCCATTAAAGGGATATACTATGAGGCCTAATTATGCCATTAAGTAGCAGGTTATTAGATCCATAGAAGAGTTTAGCAGACTAACCAGAGTTAGAGAAGAGTAAAGGAAAAGACTATTAAAGGGAAGGCACTATGAGGGAGAGTAGGAGAGTACCTCATAGTGGGCTTATTCTTGAAGAGAACTTAAAATCTTCATCATAAGCAGATCTTTATATAGAGGAAATATAGCCTTGGGGGTTTCCTAGGCGCAAAGGTATGAAATACACCTGGCACACCAGATCTAAGACCTGTCAAAAGATATGCCAATCAAGATAATCTGGGAGAATTTAACTTAACTTATGGTAATAAGACAGTCTGGGAAAGCTAAATTCCCACTAAGTTTGTCTCAAAAGTTGTTGTAACTGTCTTTAAAGATGCTAACTAGAGTGGAGATGGGATGGATGGATTAATAAGAGAACAACCTCACATTAAGAGATCACCTGCTAAAATAGGAAATTTGACTTATTGGTCTACAAGAACTGAATTTTAACAAAACAAAAGTTAAATATAACACAAATGCTACACTGTACAATGCATAACCATTTGCTATTCCTATCTCTACTGCAGGGTATACCAGCATTGTATCACATGACAAGAAACCTCAAAAACATTTCACATTATCTTTTTCTTTTTAGTACTCTATATGTTTGATGATTATGGTTCAATCTCACAAATAATAAAGTAATAACACTTTAGAATTAATAAGGATCTCAAGTACCAACTTGTCTAAACCTCAAAATCCACTTAGTATAAGCCCTACTGTCATTATGCTAAGAATATTCTGACAGACAAATTCATGATTTGTTTTCCTTCCTTTGGCTGTATGAGTCTAGGAAATCAGCTAACATGTCTATAGAGTTCCCTCAAATATAAAATGGAGATAATAATCTCATTTACATCCCAAGGTTGTGTGAGGATCAAATAATATGTAAAACACCTAGCCCTGTGCCTATCAATAAGCTGGTGTTTAATAAAGTGTCTTTCTTTCTTTTTTTTTCTTTTCTTTCTTTCTTTCTTCCTTTTTTTTTTTTTTTTTTTTTTTTTTTTATCTTGGGCAGCCTACTGCCTTCCTTTCTGCATGAATTTCCTTCCTACTCTGTCATTGATCTTTGATATCTTTTCTTTAGTGATTTTCGTTCTGTTATTTTCATTTTATATGCTGTCTCTTCCAAGTATGTTTAGACTTTAATCATTATTTTTATTGATTGAAATATTCCTCCTCAATGGAATTCCAATCACTTCTTGAGGAGATTGGGTCAGAAAGTCTACCTAATTCTATTGAAATTATACTATATATATATATATATATATATATATATATATAGCCAGCTTTTGCATTTATGATTAAGCCTGGCCCTGTTGCTTGCTGATCTGAGTTTTCATCTATATTACTGGGATTTATTTATTATATTCTGTTTTCCTAAAATTATTTATAACTGTTTTATGTCCTTTACTAATATTTTCTATATAACACAAATATATCTTTTAAAAAATAGTAACCCAGGCAAGCAATCTTTAAAGGTATCAGATATAGTGTTTAGACCTTTATCCAGTGATACCCATGTGTATTAAACTCTTTTTATTTTTGTTGAAAATTACATTATGATATATTGTCCTTTCATTAAGTAGGTCTTTTCCAAATATGAATAAATATTAATGCTTTGAATATCAATTATTATGATTTAATTAAACAAATATCAAGTACTTATTATATTCTAATCACTGGAGATATAAAGACTTTTAACTTTAAAACTTTAAAAATCTTCTAAATTTATTAATTTAAAATATACAATCCAACCCAGCAAATTGTATACCACAGTTCCTAAGCTTAAAGCTGGCCTGGAAATAACGAAATAATTTTAAAGTCAGAATAAGAATGTTGTCAGTTATATATCATCTTCAATCAAAATTAATTGTTAACTTACTTGATTTATTTTACTTTCTTTTGAGTATCATCTTATCAATGTACAGATACCAATTTAAAATATTCAATAATTAAATATTTTTTCAATGTTATTTTAGCATTAATATTGAAAACAAATCATTTTAATGATAAACACTAAAATACAGACAATAATGTTTTGTTGATACTTTTCTTGTTTCTATTCTCTTAAAATTCTATAAAAGAAACATTTCCATTGAAATATAAATGGAATAAGAAACACTCAGAGAAAGACTAGAGGCTTACTATCATTACTTAGATTATGCTGTTTATCTTTTGTGTCCTCTACAATGATACTGACATCTCATAAGACTATTCTTCAGTTAAAAAGTGAAAAGCTCCTAGGGAAGAAAAGCTTCTCACCCAATTTAATTCTTTTAAGAGTTTATTCCCTTGGGCCAAATAATCAAGTGGAGCACCTGTGGTGCAAGTGTTAAAGAAATATCAAGCAAAAGCAAACCACAGCTGTGTGCACAATCATTGAAGTGTGCCCAATGTACAATGGCACATTAGGTAGGCATTGATCTCTGCCAGTTTATGAGGTCTCTTACAGAATTAAGCAGACTTTTCCAAGGAAACCCATGGAGCAGAAATTGCTACTTCTAAGCTAATCCATTTTCAAATTACCATCCAATTGTGACTGATGACCTCACTACAAATCCGCTTATCTACCTCTAACCATTCAATAATGAAAGGGAAATCAATCTTTACTTCCTTTTATTTCCAATTCTTTAAAAAAAAAAATGCCTCAAAACATGCACACAACAACCCACCAATATCATTGTCTCTTGTTTTTCTTAGCCACCTTTTATACCACTGCAGTTCTGAGATAAGAATGATAGATGCTAAGTGCCATCTATTTTGTGTGTGTGTGTGTGTGTATGTGTACGTGTATTTTGAAAATAAAGCAAAGAAGCAGAAAATGTATTTTATTTGATACTAGTCTCAACAAAAAAAGTTTAAGAAAAAAAATCAAAATTTACTTGATATATCAGGGATAATCCATTTTGTGAACTATGGATACATTACTCAGAACTGACGTTATCCACTAAATGTTTAATCACTACAAAATGAAAGTATCTCAGAGGTTGTTACCTGAGGTGCATTAACAGAAGTTTGAAATATATGGGTGAGAACAAATTATTTAAGTCCTTTAGAAATAGTTTCTGTAGCATCATATTGGAAGTAATAGAAAGTGCCCCTTCTTTTATCTAGTTTGGGAAACTTTCCAATTAAAACGTGTAGGTGATAAGAAGTTCCTAAAATAGTAATAAAATTAATTGTATTTTATGCTCTGAATAATATCTAAGTATAAAAATAAAAATTTTATTTTTAACATGCTTTGAACAGAGGAGTCTGTTTTGCATTAATGTTATAAGAAGTTATAATTTGTTGTCATTCCAAAGTCGAGCTTAATATATCTTAGAAAATAGTTTTAGTGGAAGTCATCCTGGTTATTTATGTTGAGAAAAAGTTCAAGACATAGTACTTCCTCAGAGCTTTCCAGGGAGCAAAGTTAAATAATATTTAAACTTTTAAATACACACATATAACCCCCCTCACATACTCACACACACATAAATACACATCCATATAAACACACATATATACATATGCACACAGTCAAAATGATGTTCATCTAAATTTTAAAAATTTGAAGTAATGGATATTTTGAAAGTAATATATGGAAAAATTTAGCATTATCAGTGTATCACTGAACTGATTGCAAAATACTTGATACTGGCAGAGTGATGGATGAGATGGAGAAATAATTATTTCCATGTCTATAAATTAAATCACACATTTTCCAATGATTCCAACTTAGATGTAATCAAAACTCAAACATCTGGACCCATCATTGCTGTGAAACATCACAATAATGATATTAATCATATTGGTCTGTACAGTATGTTGAAATCTTTATAAATTCAGAGTCAGGCTAGTAGTGTCTCAGTTACTTTCAAAGAGTTGTTTTCTTCTGAACATATATAATGTACAGAAAGAAACAAACAAAAGATTTTCTGAATATTAATCAACTCTAATTCTTTAGCCCAATTTTTTGAACTAAAGAGTCAGGGACATTGATGTTGAGAAGTATAGAGATATGATGTTATGGATTCGAAGGATGCATTGATCATTCATATTAAATTAAAAACTCCATTAGGCCAAAAACTACATCTTTTCCCCTTTTTGTATTTCCAGAAGCTACCACTCAACCTTATACATAGTAGACTCAGTGAAATATCATTGAATATAATTAAAATATGTTGATATTATTGCAAACTCCTCAATATTATTTTATTTTATTTTTGTTTCATTTTAAAAATTAAAATTTTACTTATAGCTTATTTTATGGGACCTAAATTTCCAGTACATCCCTCCAATCTTTCCCTCCTAGACAGCAATTTCTTAAAAACACATTAATTTTTAAAACATAGCAAAAAACACATTGAAAATGTTTGACAACATTCATAATATTCTTCAACCAAAGACTCAAACTTATGCAAAGAAGAAAAGTGAATTTTTACATCTTTTCTTTGGAGCCTAATTTGGTCATAATTTCTCAGGATTTAACTTCAGTTACTTTATTATTTATTTTATTTATTTTTTTGTCATTGTATATCTTGCTTTTCTGATTCTTCTGACTCACTTAAATCCATTTCCCTCTATATTTCCCAATTCATTCATCAACACAGTTTTAATACAAAATATACAAGCACTACATCAAGTTTGTTTAGATATGTCCTAATTGATGGGTAGCTACTTTGGTTTCCAATTATGTGCTTCTGGATTACAAAATACTTTGTTATATATGAGACATTTTTTAAAATCACCAACTTCCATGGATTCTAGACCTCACAGTCAAATCTCTGGTTCAAAGGATCTTTATATTTATTTTCTTCACATATTTCCACATTTCTGTCTAGAATAATTCACTTTTCTTCTTTGCAATACACACACACACACACACACACACACACACGCACGCACATATATTTGGGGGACAGAAAGTATCCAAAACTTAAAAAATCTATTTAAAAGAAAAAAGCAAAAATATTTAAGATATCAGATAATTACAAAAGTAATTTCAGTTGTACCATATAACTTGAAATATTTTAAGTAAGGTTATAGATTCTTTAAAAAAAAAAAAAAAAAAGGAATGTTGCTGATAAGTCTGTTCCTTCTCTTTGCTCTAGTACAGAGCCCAGAACAAAACTTTATATGTAGACATTACTCTTCTAATACTTATTGTTTGACTGATATTTATTATCTTTGCTCTAAACTAACTCTAAGACCAAATCAATGAGGGGGCATAAAAACCAACAATAATACTTTCCTCACCAGATTTTGGGAATATGTATTCCCTGATGTCCTGGGAGAAATCAGACATTTGTTCTTGAATGTAAATTTTTCTTATTTCCCTTACTTTGAATATCTGTCTCATGTTCATTCCATACAAACTTGGCAATTCAGCACTATGTGGAATTTCAACTAACACATTTCAGATGTGCATGATCTCAGTCTGTGGAAGATGAAAGGGAAAAATTTAGAAGTTACCCCTATCCTACTAAAGAGTCTAGACTACACTACAATATTACTGCAAGACAATGATTTCTTGCTTCCAAATAGACATCCATCATAAAGTACTATGAGGATGGTTTTATATTCAAATGGATGATACTTGGTCAATTATTTTTGATTTAAGGATATTCTTTCACTAGCCATACAACACCAGGTTTACTCCCCAAACCAAATGCTACAATGGATCCATTATTGGATTTAACATTTATATAAAAAAATATATTGTGATTCCATGATTTACCTATAATGGCTTAAAAACAAATAAAATTAATAAGCATGCATCTAAGAAGATGCAATCTTACATACAAGGAATAACATTTTCTTCCCCAGCTTTCTGTACTAGTATATATGGCTACAATTTAAACTTCAGTTCAATTTCTGATCTAAAGGTCAAGATCTCCATTATCCTCCCAGGCATATGTGAACCTATTATATTGTCCAAGCAGTAGTTGACTGTAAGGTTTGCACAAGTTTAAAACATGGTAGTTATTATCATTATATGATCAGAAGGCAAATGTGTGTATCTAGTCTTAAGCTGAGGGAATGTTCTTGAGTTTTGACTTCCATTCCTCACTTTAGGAGAATTGTGGTTGCTTCCAGGCCACAATGATTTTAATAGCTAGCAAAAACATAGTTCTCTTTAGGTTGAGATTAATAATTTAGGCCAGATTGCTCATGTTTTTAGAGGGTTGAATAATTTAATCCAAGTGCTTAAGGAATGTAAAATGACTATTTGGCGACTATTTGGGGTACTTTGGTATCTTTGTATGAGTATGGGTAAATTCTTTGGAGAAAGAGTTATCCCATTTCTGATTAGTAGGAAGTATAAGAGGGACTAAGTATTTCTTTATGCAGTCAACTTCTATATGCAAAAAATATTAGTACCAAAAGGCTAAGAGATGAATGGCTCAATGGAAGCTCAAGAAGAGGAAATCTTTGTTTCCCTATTGTTGTTGTTCAGTCATGTTGGTTACTTCATGACATCTGTATCTTTTTTTTTTTTTCCAAACATACTAAAATGATTTGTCATTTTCTTCTCCGAGAATTTGGGTAAACAGAAGTTATGTAATTTGGAAAGGGTCATACAGTTAGTAAGTATCTGAGGCTAAATTTAAAGTTAGGCCTTCCTGACTCAGACCCAGTGCTCTATCCACTGAATTATCTACCTGCCCCTCTATGTTCTGATAATAAACCTATGGGCCTGGCAGGAAATAGTTGTTGTAATAAGGTGCCAGTTTAGTAGACAAACAGATTGTCATTATCAGTTCAGAGCAATAAGGGAAAATCTTAAATATTATGATTGACCAAGAAGGGACATTGGCTAGGAAAATATATTACCAATTTAGCAGCACTGAGGAGTTAAGAATGTATCATATTGAACTAAAAGGGAACTTTGACAGCATTGAGACCAATCCTTTTAAAGAAGGGAAAACATAGCTCTGAGGCTAATTCACTTGCTATTTATGAAAGAACTACACTGGAATGTAGATCTTCTGACACTAGATCCATTGTTTTTCCTATTACACCATGATGCTTTCATATTACAGGAAGCTGTGATTATGTAATGATAACTGTGTAATTGATCCCAGCAGGCTAGTGGGAGTCTTCCACCTTAGTATGAGATTCTAGGCATTGACATTATTATAGTTGTCTTTGGGAAATTTTTAGTCATAGTTTGGGAAGTTATCATTATTTTAAGTTTTCTTTCTTTGCTCTCCTCTCTTTCCCATTCAATTTTAATAAAAAATGAAAAAGTTAATGCTAACCTGTTAGGCTGCTCAGTAGAAAGTTTCTACAAATTTTTGGGTAGCACCTCAAGATAAATAAAAGATGAACCACCAATTCTGTCTCTTACCATCAAATAGATCTCAAACCATTCCTATCACAAGTGCCGCACATATAAGGCAGACACAAGTTAGATTTTGTTTTTGCTTGACACAATACAAATTCAAAAGGAGCACTGATATTACAGATTTAATTCTGATTATTTAATGTCATTCAGTCACTGGTTAAAAATTATTAAGCATCTACTAAGTACAAAATTCTATCTAAGAGTTAGTAACTTAAAGAAAGACAAAACAAAGTGAAACAAAACAAAAATAGTCACTGTCCTCTAGGTATTTCACAGTCAATATGAATCATATCAAAGGTAAAATTTCCAGAGACAGAATTCTTAGTCATTAAGGGGATAGCTAGGTAGTATAGTGGATAGAACACAAGCTGGTAGTCAAGAATATTGGAATTCAAATCATGCAAACATTCTAAGCATTTATCTCTATTAGCCTCAGTTCCTCATCTATAAAATGTGGACACACCGAAAAAGGAAATGGTAGACATCTCCAGTATATTTGTCAAATAAACCACAGAGTGACCGTCACACATGACTGAATTATTGAACACAGTACTATTTATTGAAATTAAGGCATTAAATTAAACATCTCTATATCTTTGAATGATTATATAAGGTTACCTCTGTTTTTGTTATAGAGATGGAGAAGTTATAGAAAATGAGTAGCAAAATCTGAAAGCACTAACATATTTTGCATTAGCAAAAAAAAGGATAAAAAGGTTTTCAATATATTTGTCCCTTATTGACACAAAATTAACAATGGTTAAATGCAACACTAAAAAAAAAAAAACAAAAAAAAAAAAACAAAAAAAAAAAAAAACATTGAAATCTGCTTATTAGAAGTAAAAAAAAAAAAAAAAAAAGAATTAACATACTCATTGTAGATAAAAATCACTCCAGAAAGAATGATTTTCCAGTTGGTCAACATGAGAATATTAATCTGCCTTCTGGACACAGTTTCCGTGACTTCAAATGTAGGAAAAGGAGTCCACTGAAGCACACCACAATATCAATTTTCATCAAGGAAATTATGAAAACTGATATAAGTTTGGGTTGTGCATACTAGTGTACAGAATACCTTATTGTTTTTCCATATCAGGCCTTAGTTAAGTGCAGATGGAGATAATTGAAACACATCTTAAGACATCATGTTAATAATTCAATGAGACAAACTCCTGTAACTATATATGTTATGGTATACAAAGCAGTGAAATAAAGGGGCAAGTCTTGTAAGATACATATCTCTAATACAATTGTTCAAAAGAAATCAGAATTTGAGAACCACTGTATCAAGAAAAAAAAGAAAGCAAAGGCCCAGCACAATATACACAAATATTTCAGTTAGACTCTACATAGCCCTTTAAGGTTGGAAAAGTGTTTTACATATACTATCTCATTTAGTTTCCTTAACAACCATATGAGGTAAGTGCTATAATTATCTCCATTTTATAAATGAGGAAACTAAGGTTGATGGAGGTTAGTGACTTGCCCAATTATGTGTCTGAAGCAGGATCTGAACTTGAGTTTCCCAATACCAAGTCTAGGTCTATATATCACTTACCAAGGCTCATATAGAGATAATAGTAAACAGTAATGATATTCAGGTCAAATACAAAAATTATGTTATTACCCAAGAATGGAAGTTAAATTACACTTTTTTGTTAATAAAAAGTAAATGACAAGTGTTTAGCGTGATATGCTATACCTGCTCTTTTAGGTAATTTCATTCAGCTTCAAGAGAAATGTACTTTGTGGTAGCATTATATATATCATTGTGTCTTCTATATCAAAAGATAGCTTCAACTCATTTCTATAGAAAAACTTCTGAAAATAAATTCAGAAAAATGTAAATTCAACATTGGCCAGAAAACTTCATGGTGCAAATAGCCCTATATCATGGGTGGGAATGGAAATTAAAGTAGAACTACTTTGTGATATTTTGAAGCCCCAACCAAAATCAAATTTTCTCTTTGATATGGTCTTGGAAACTCATATGGGTACTCCTTCCCCAGAAATACTTTGTTGTACCTTATAGAGGTATTGGCAAGGCAGGGGAAAAAAATCTGTAGAAAAATTCTCATAGAAGAATCATAGGTAATAGTAGAAAACAGGAAATAAACTTTTTGTTCAAAGTTTACTGGTATGAAGAAAATAAAGAAACATGGAAATCACATGTAATAGTTCATAGAATAGAAAATAAAAATACATAAATGGAGACATCATGAAATAGCATCAGTGCTATCTTATTAACATGAATGCACATTATGATCTTTTAATTTAACAAATGTAAAATAAGAATATGATTGCATGTACACTGCTTTCCAACTCCTTTTCCAGGTAATTTCTTCTGGAATATTTTCTTTTCTTTTCTTTTCTTTTTTCCTTTTTTGCTTTTGCTTTTAACACATTTAAGAAAGAGGTTTAAGTAATTACAAAATGTTATATAATTCCATCACAATATGTTTTTGCCTCGTGGTGAAATAGAAAGAGAAATTGATTTCAAATCAGATGATAACAGTTTGGATACTAATTTTGCTTCTTATGAGCTTTGTGACTCTTTCATGCTCTGTCTAGGTCTAAACTGTTACATTATGAAAAATGAGGGTCTCTTCTACTTCTAAATTTCATAATCCTATGATGTTTATTATTACATGATTTTCTTTTACTTTTTGTTGGGGTTTGTTTAGTAATGTTGGTTTTTTCTTTAATTTTTTCTCTATAATTTTTAAAAAAATTTTCTTCTTTATTCTAATCATTGTATTTTTATTATTCTATTATAAAATCACCAAACACAAATCTTCCAATCAACAAAAAGCAACAAAAACATAAGATTGTACATGAAATCACAAATTTTTGTTCTCATCTTACCTCTTCAGTCTGACTTCCAGTCCATTATTCAACTGAAACTGCTCTTCTGGAAGTGATTAACAATCTTGAATTGCCAAAACTGAGAGGTTTTTTTTTTTTTTGGCTTTTTTTTTTTTTTACATTCTCATTCTTCTTAACCTTTCTGCAGCCTTGGATGATGTTGATCACTTTCTTCCTCATGCTTGTACCCATTTAGGTTTCTTTTGCTCCACTCCTTGTTTTCATCATACTTATCTGACCACTCTTTCTCACACTTTTTCTGGATCTTCATCCAATTTATGCAAACTAACTATGAGAGTCCCACAAAGCTTTGCCCTTGTCCTCCTATCCTCCCCCTCTATGCTATTTTACTTGGGTGATCTGAATTCCCATGGATTCAATTATCATCCCTATGCTGATGATTCTCAGATCTAGTTAGCCAAGCCAAACCTAGTCTCAGATCTCCAACTGCTTATTGTACATCTTGAACTGGATGCCCTGCAGACATGTTAAATTTAACATGCCAAAAAACAAACTCATTCTCTTTCCCACAAAATTATCTGTTATTTTTCCTTAATGCTGTGAGTTTTCTACCATCCTCCCAATCACCCAGATTCACAATCTCGGTATCATCTATTACTTTGCACTATCTCTTATCCCTTATATGCAATCCGGTGCCAAGGTCTATCATTTTTTCCTTTGCAACATCCCCTAAATATGTTTTTCTCTCTTCTGACAATGCAACTATCTTGGTGTAGGCCTTTATCAACTCACATCAAGACTACTGTTAAAGTCTGATGGTTATTCTACCTGCCACAAATCTTAGCCCACTGCAGTCCATCTACATGCCAAAGTGATTTCCATAAAGCATAAATCTGACCATGTCACTCACCCTACATGATAAACTTTAATGGCTTGAGAAGCAAATATAAAAGTGCTCTGTTTATGTTATAAACTTTTTACAACTAGCCCAAGAAAGCCCACTTTTCTAATATCCTGGAATGCCTTTTCTAGCCATATCTACTTTCTTCAGTCTTCCTTCTTTAACCTTCTTCTTCCTCCCTTATGACTTATTTTTAAACCACCATTTTATTTGCTTTCTTACGCATTAAGTTGTGAGTTTCTTGGAAGCAGAGATGTCTTATATCTTTATTTGTATCCTAGGCACATTTCACAGTTCTTAGAATTCAGTAACATTAGAAATTATTGTATTAAATTTAATAGAAATAGCAAAATTATCCATTTTGTGCCCCCTTCTGAAATTATTTTACACATTTTCAAGTATTTTATTGACGATTTTTTTTTTGTAATTTTGTAAATCCACATTTTTTTTTTTTTGTGGATTTCCAAAATCTTCCCACAAACTCAATCCTTCCTAAGCCTTCTTTTCTCTGATAAAATGAAGAAGGCATCATTCATTATTATGCTGCCTTTTGGTTATTATTCTCATCTGTATTGTTTTTTTTTTGATTATGTTGATGGTATTTAAAATAACATTTATCAATAAAAGTGAAAATACTTTTTAAAAAATCCTTGATCCAGGGTTCTTGATTATTCCTCGTTGTCAATTTAATATTTTTTGCAGCTTATTCTAAGTATCCTAGAATGACAGAATTATATCATCTCAGAGGTATAAAAGAATAAGAAAGTGATTTGATCCAAACAGAATCTTAACAGAAAAAGCCCTTATATAAAATCCCAGATACCTGAACATCCAAGCCATGGTTGGCAACTCTAGTCACTAGAAAATCATTACCTCTAATGGATACATTTTGTAAATATCAAATTGAAACCTGCTTTTGTAATTTTTAGTAATTACTCCTGGTTCTAATTTCTGGGAATGTACTAAGAATAATCAACAAAACTGCACTTGAAAGTACTTGAAGACAGCTATAATCCACCCTCATCCAGAGTCTTTTATTTACCAGGCCAAACATCCCAGATTCCTTCAAGTGATCCTCATCATGATGGCATGATTTCCACTTCCCTCACCATGCTACCCTCCATCCTTTGGATAAGTGACAGTTTATCAATGTCATTGTTAAAATATGATGCCCAAAACATCATCAAAGTACTCCAGATGTTATCTGATCAAGGCAGATTAGACGAGGATTTCCAATACCCTATCTTTAGCCCTCTGCTCTTTTAATGAAAACCTAAAATAAATTCTTTCTTTCCTGTTAAAATTGTTGTCTTTCTGAATACTGTTTTTATTAATAAAACACATGATTAATAGATTTTGATAGCTGTATTTTACTGTTTAATCATTGTGTACCTACAGATTATTAGAATTATAGTCATTTTCATTCTCCAGGTTTCCTCTATCCTGTACTTGAACTGTTTATTTTTTTTCATTTAAATCTAAGTGTAGATCTTTATAGTTAATCTCCATTAAATTTTATTTTATTAATTATGACTCCTCATTCTAGTTTTTCAAGATTTTTAAAATTATAATCATCATCCAACATGGCAACTTTTTAAAGTTAACATAGCTTTCAAGCTGCAAAACACCTTCAGCTATGATTAATTTTTTTTGTTTCAATGTTTCCATTCAAATCATTGATTAAAAAAAAATACCTCCAGAGAAGTTGCTTTAGCTCAGGTTGACAAAGAAATCATTTCCCCATGCCGTTTTGTATACAGTCATTCATTATGTTTTAGTCTACCTAACTTCAATCATTTGGTTCCTATATCTAAAACCCCACAAAATATTATTAGAGATTTTGGAGAAAAATGATTTTAAAATGTCATATTGGTATAAAGTTAGCACTATAAGGTTAGACTAACTCACAATGGCTTATACTATAACCAATTTATTCTACTCACAACATGTAAATGATTTTGATTTCTGTGACATCTCTCTATTTTGAAAATATTTTTGTTCCATGTAAATTGAAGGTTATGGTTATTTGGAAAAGTGATATCTCTTTTAAATTTTGTTAAGTTGTTGTTGTTTCAATAAATAAATTTTATGACTGTAATGGTAGCAGTTTGCTTGTCTGAACCTATGTGCTGGAATTATGCCAGGTACAGGATCTTCAAATTTATTTTGTTTATTTTGAAGAGATGATAACAGATTTAGGGCTAAGCAGGAATGTAATTATTTTAAACTGTCTCTCTAAAAACGATCATATTTTAAATCAATTGTTCTTGACAAGGATTATGTTTATGGAGAATAAATTTCCATATAGATACTGAATACACAATTTCTTACTGTCCCTGCTTCTATTTTAGATATCATCATAAATAGCACACCAATTCATTATTAAATCACAAGTAAAAAACCGAGGCAAAAGGATCATCATCATTGCCTGCTTTTGGTACATACTTAGAGTGAAGAATTTTCTTTTCCTTCTATTTTTAATTGATCTTCATAGATGTTGAAGTCCTTAGGCAAAATTTTATGTTATTGGCCTTTTCTCTGAATAAGGATCTGTTATTTTTTTTCTGTATATTTAGCATCATAATACATGGTTTTATGGGGTTCTTTACAACATAAAAATTAGTTATAAGTTAAAAGATATAGTATATATCTAATGCTAGATACCCATGTAAATTCAAGAACAAAGTAATTTGATGTAATTGGACAAAGTTAAACATGATTTTGGCCTTTGTTTATATAACATCACATTTATTGTCTCTTCAAAGCCTTACCTTTATGCTCTTATGCTATCAAAAGCAGTCTGACTACCAAGTACACATGTTAATTTAAAAATGCCTTATTTGATTAGTTACTCAAATTCTTCAATCATTTCATATTAGTTTCTATCTATTACTATCTTAGAGCAAAGAATTTATTTATAACTTTTAGTCAAATTGGTTAAATGGCTGGATATATAAAGATTTACATTGACTCCTCCTTGCAAATCCCCAGTTCCTCATAAGATACCATGAGACACCATGAGAAACATCCTAAAATTTATTTATTCTAATAATACAAATGCCCTGAACACTGGTTGCTAGTAGTATGAAACACTAAAATATTGTTAAATGGAAGGGTGTCTAAGAAGAAGCTACATTAATAGTATTTGCAAGGAATTACTTTGGGTTGTGCTTGAATTATTGAAACAGTTTAATTTTAATAAATTTCCATTTTGTATTTAAAGATGTTTGTGAGTACTTTCCTCCCAAACCACAATATTAAGGAGATATCTTATAAATGTATCGTAATAATCCCCCAAATCTAAAATTTTTATGCCGTGTGAATTATGAAATTGCTGAAATAAAAGATCTTATGATAGAGTTAGTACTCAAAAACTTTCAAGAATACAAAATGCTACATTTCAAAACCCTGTCTTTTATTTGCGACAAATAGAAGTAAAATCTCTGTATCTGAATCTTAGACAACAGGATGATTTATATTGTACTTTCCAATATGATCAAAGTGGCCATTTTGAGCATATATACTATGGCCTTTCAGTAGAAGATATAATCTATTGCTTACCTGGAGTTTTTGGCAGAAGATGTATTGTCTATGTTGTGCAGTTCAAAGAGGATCCCATCCTTATTACTAGAAAAAAATGATATATTGTAAATTAGAAAAACAAATGAGGGATGATCAGACTTTCAAAAAGAAATAGTTTTGGTTTTTCAAGCTCTTCTTGGGTAACATTATTAGAAAAATCATTGCAATAGGCTATTACCATAAACCAAAAGCACTAAAAGGTTAATATAAATTCATAAGTAAAATAATTATAATATAATAAAAATAATTATAATGTGTAATTAAACATGCATAATTATAATTATAATATAAATTTTATTTTTATTGTTATTCTTTCTGTTCATATTGTTGTAGTCACTGTACATAACTATTTTCTTTGTTCTGTCTATTTCACTTTTCAACAGTTCATAACTTTTCCCATGTTTCTCTGCCTTCTTCATATTAATCATTTCTTACAACATAACAATGTTTTATTAAATACCATAATTTGTTGAGCCATTCCCCATTCCTTAATTCATGAATGTTAATTTTGTTTCCAATTCTTTGCTAATAGAAAAAAGTGCAGCTACAAACAATTTGAGTTTTGTGGAAATTTTATTTCCAACTTTGACTTCCTTGGAACCAGCAATGTGGTTTTGGGTCAAAGGGCAAGGACATTTCAGATATTGTCTTTGTATAATTTTAAATTATTTTTAAAAATTGTTGAATAAATTCAGAGTTCCACTTACAGCTACTAGTGGGAAGTGGTTCAACAATTTTTAAGTGCTTAGGAACTATATATTAGGAACTATACAAAGATCTGGTAATACCTATCTACAACCACTCTGATATTGACTATTTTCATCTTTTATTATTTTTGGACAACTTTTTGAGTATAAAATGAAAATTCAGAGTTATTTGGATTTGAAAATCTCATCATTAATATTTTGAAACAAGCTTTCATATGGTTGGTTATAGTTTGCAACTGTTCTTTTGAAACTTTTGTTCATATCAACCAATAAGACATTTATTAAGTGTTTATGATATACCAGGTACTATACTAAATCCTGGAAATACAAAGGAAAAACAGAAGACAATATAGCTATCAATTTTTTATCCATTGGGAAGTAACTCTTGGTCCTCTGTGTTCACAGTAGCTCCTAATGTATATCTTGTATATCTGGGATCAGAGATATTTGATAGAAAATCCTTCGCCTAATTTCAATGGACAAATTGACAGCTTCTCTTTTTATCCTAGATATTTTGGTGTTTTCATGAAAAAAAGACTCTATTTCATCCATCATGTCACAATGTAAGTGAATCATAATAGTGAAAATTGTGTTGAAACATATATTCTGAATTATGTTTCAATGACTAATCAGGGAAATTTATTAAATTTTCCCACATGTATGCATGTCTGGATTCTATGTGCTTTGTATGTCCTTCATGTAACACATCTATATCCTCTGATCAGTATTTTATCATAAATATTTAAAATAGTTTTGTCAAGGGTTATCCAAGGAAAACACCATCATGAGTGAAAAAAACTCAACGTGTTTCTAAGAATCCAATTTATACACCATTATTTCATGTCAGAATTTTTATTCCAAGACAGCAAAACTTAGGAATGAGAGTTGCTTTTACAGTTTCATGGTTAGCATCATTTTTTCCCTGTATTATTTGGTGACATTATTTTAGTAGTTATAAATTGATGTTCTTTTCTGCCCTTTTATCATGGCTGGAAAACTATCATTAGTGGAAGGTAGGAAAACCTAGTAGAACTTTTGAAAAACTCAGTATTGTCAGGATTGGAAAAAAAAATACTCTATCTGGTTTGACTGGCACTTCTTCTTGATGCAATATTTTTATCAAGAAAATGGAGTAATGCTTAAAGAATACAAATAAAATTATTTTGTAGTCATATGGCTAGAGTGAAAGACATATGTTAAAATGTGGTAATTTTCTCTATTTTAATAGTTTCTTATCATATCAAAAACTGATTTATATACATGCATAAGTAACTGCTTCTCTGCAACAACTTTCTATTGTTATCTCCCTGGATTTCTATACTTTCTTCACTTTTCTTATATTTTCAGCCTATATTCATCACCTTTGCTTAGGGTTTTACTGTATATCACTGGAGGGGAAGGTTTCCATAGCAACTGGATGAGACCCTCAGGCAAATCCCTAATGACTCTGGCCAGCACTTCCAAACACAGTTTAAAGGTCCAGTTGATGTCCAACAAGAGTGCAGTTGATGAAACACAGATGAGTGGAAACCTTCTTTCATTCTGTACTCTCACATCTACTAGAATCAATTATTCTTGATATTAGAAAAATATAAATAGACTGAGTAATGAAACCCAGAAATAATCATAAACCATCATTTTAACCAGGAGTTTCAATTTACTTCCCCAATGTACATTTTATCAAAACTACTAGCCAGTGGCAAAAATTGACAGGATGGACTGACTCTTGTTTATTAATTTCAAAGTGCTGATAAATAGAGAATTGATTCTCTCCTAAAAAATTATGATAGAAAATCAAAGGTGCCTAAAAAAAAGCCAAGCTAACTCTCTAAAAACATTCAAAGTAGATTTTTTTCATATTTCTCTTTTAAAAGTTAAGCCGAGTTGTTCAGAGGAAGGGATTCTACATGTGAAGTAAAAGGATTTCAGTTCAATATAAGCTCCATCACTTACAATCTTTGGTACATCATTTACCAAATGCTTCCTTACCTATCAAATGAAGACATTCATCTAGATAACCTCTAAAGCCTTTTCTACCTTTCATTCAAATATTCTTAATCATGAAAAACTTTGAGAAGTTTCTGTACAGTACCCCTATATTTGTCATTTTAATAAAACATTTATCAGGTATTTGCTATTTGTCAAGGATGGTTCTAAGTTTGAGGTTATAGATACAAAAGAAAAAGCCATTCCTGTCTTTGAGGAGCTTATATTTTGATACGGAAAACAACACATGCAAGGGAACAGTAACTAGAAAAGAATACTTTGGTCCAAAGAGTGGGGCCACAGGAGATTATACTGTCTGCCCATCCTGCAATAATGGCTGAGTTGAATTGAAGCAAGATTCATGGTATTATAGTTTGAAAAAGCAGAGGATAAAGAAAACTACAGGTATGGTAACAAGACAGGTTAATGAGCATCTAGCCAAAAATATTGTTGCTTTAATCACAGTATCAAATTTATTATACAATGATGATATCAGATCTATTTCATTGAATATAGACATTAAGAAGCAAAACAGTAGAACATGGCAACTGTGTATTACACTATATTAGCAGAATATTTACTCTAATTTATAAGATAATGTAAAATATGCAATGTCATCATCAGAAAATATGATATAGAATATCCAGAAATGGTAATTATTCCACTTAAAGGGTCAAACTATAATACATTAGCCTGCTAAATGTAAAGATCTCCCACTATATTCTAAAATTCACACCAAAAAAGAATCTCACCTGATACAATTGTCTTCCTCATTGGGTTTAATCAAACTCAATACATAATCTGTTTTTGTATTCTCTTTCAAAGCCTCTGTGATCCTTTGATTACAGTTATGGAAAATATTAAATATTTTCTTTTTGTTATAATCCACAAATTACAATGGAAATATACAGAAATAATTTTAAATGATTACAAAGTGCAAGTATAAGATCAATAAAAAAGTAATTCCATTCAAAAAGCATTTGCCATATATGCAATTTGTTCTAGATAGCATAATGAAAAAGAAATATACTCAATAAGAAAAACAGAGGCAACACCTGCCCATCCTATCATATTTATTACTATTATAGTTGTCTATTAGTACCAGAGCTGAACAGTTATTTGAGGTTCACAGATAAATGGTATGCAAAGCATAAGTGGTGCATATGGGAAACAAGAACAAGTTAGTATTACCAGTAATAATAGAAGAGGGAAGAATAGTCAGCTCTCCATTCCTAATATTACTTTGCTTATAGAATAGTGAAGCTCACAAATTATCAACCTAAATTTGTCAGCTAAATATAAATCTTGATTTCTCAAGAGTTGGCAATTCTCTAGGTGGATGAAGTCATTTCCTACATTAACAGAATATGAATATTTTTCAGTCTGCCAGCCAAATGACTAAAGGAAGATGGCTGTATATATTCTGTGCCAAAAAAAAAAGTCTATATGAATACAGTGTTAAAACTGAAGATTTAAACACATTCGTGACAGAGGCCAAAAGTGAAGGTTAATATTTTCAGTCCAATCATATTGTTCAAACCTTGCATTTCTGATCAAATTTAATTTATATTATTTACAGGTAAAGATGACTAAATGATTTAAAGATATTATAGGCACATTTTAATCAGACCCAGAAGAATTTGTGAAAGATCAGTAAGCACTGGAGATTCTCAAGACACATGGAGAGTTGGCAGTGGGGAAAGAAATTTTTACTTAAACATATTGATATATTGGATAGTTTAATGCCCATTTACCATGGAAAAGTGTATACTATAGTTATGACTCTTCAAAAACTTAGTGTAAACATGTGACAATCTTTGAACTAACATACTCTCATTCTGGTTAAAGAAAACAAAGGAGGGAGGACTTCAATAGAATTTAGGAAACCAATAATGTCAGATTACTTTTATTTTGTTGAATTACTTGGAATTGTAGTATGCTGACTGGTGATAGGTCTATAATTAACTTCATCTTTCTACATTTCCTAGTGTCCAGACATAATTTTTGCTGTTCCCTTATACTTAATCTTGGCCCATCTTGTTCCCCTCTGCTATAATTTTATATTATCAATGTAATTTAATTTAACTATTAAAATATTTCCATCCTTTTTCTATGCTGATATTTATACAAGGTGTCCCCAAAATATTTAAGATATTAAAGCTTTAACAATACAATGAAAACTTAAAATGTAAATATCTACCAAAGTTTAAAAATGCCCTTAAAACTTTTGGGACTCAATTTGGAGTATCAGAATTTTTCCAAAATAATTCATCAATATTTTCTTATTTTATCCTCATTAATATCCTTTAGATTTGTGACTACACCTATTATTATCACCATTTTTAAAAGGGAGAAAATTGAGGCTGAGAAAGAAAAATAACCTACCAACTGCATAAAACTAATAAGTATGAGAAGCAGTTTCTAAATATGTCTTTCAAGATTTCAAGTCTAGCAGTCTTACTTTTATGCCTTCCTGCTTCTTCATTTTATCTCAATCTACGTGAAGGGAAAACTTGAAAAATAAAAAAGGAAAAATAATATAAGTAAATAAACTGTGTATGAGTATGCACTCATGAATGTCTACATATGTGTGTATATGCATATTCACTTACTTTTTGTGAATATGCATATATGTATATATAACCATATATTCATAATATCTCTATTTTTAAGAGTGTAAGTAAAAGTGTGTCATTGTGGATATTTTACTAAGGCAGATCATGGTATCACTATAGTTTAGTAGTTGGTGAATGACTCCAATTTTTTCAATAAAAAACTAGCATGCTTCTCTGATAAAATGGTGGGTGAAGAGGTTCAGTCAAGTCTTGGTAGAAGGTATAATGAGAGACTTGAGGAGAGATGAGAATATTTGAAGTAGCCATTTTAGAGAATAGAATGGCCAATCAATTAAGAGTAAGTATAGTATTCCAGTGAGGACCCAATGGAGATAAGATTACATACATTTTGTAGTGGACCTATCAGTTTGATTTTGTGATTTCCTTCAGCTCTATTGAGCATAATGAGCATAGAAGTAAAGGCAGAAGATGAGACTAATCCAATGTAGGGTTTACCAAAGAGTCTATAGGGATAAGACAAGGTGTCAAGAGATAGGAAAAGGTAGTATAGGGTTGATTTGGCTCATCAAAAGGTGGAGATAAGAAATATGCAGTGTTTAACTTGTGTGTTTGTCTGGTCAAACCAAGAAGGTGATACAAGTTAAAGCAAATAAATTTTGAAAGATCTGTAAAGGCTTCTAGTAGAGACAAGTGATGGACTGAGACCAGTGTTCTCCCACATCTGGTGGTTATAATGTATTCCTCAGACCTAACATGTGTGGAAGATCACCTTCCAGAAATCCACAAAGTCATTTTCCTTGTCTATCTCCAATTCCTCATTTGTAAAATGTATCTCATGTGAGATAATGATGGTACCAACCTCTCAGGGTCATTGGGAAGATTAAATGAGATATTTGTAAAACCTGCTTAGTGCAGTTCTGGCTCATACTTAGTGCAATAAAAATGTTATTGTTATTATTTACTAAATTATAGTGATACCATGATCTGCCTTAGTAAAATATCCACAATGACACACTTTTACTTACACTTTTAAAAATAGAGAGATTATGAATATATGGTTATATAAACATATATGCATATTCACTAAAAGTAAGTAAATATGCATATACACACATATATAGACATCCATGAGTGCATACTCACACACAGTTTATTTACTTATATTATTTTTCCTTTTTTATTTTTCAAGTTTCCCTTCACGTAGATTGAGATAAAATGAGGAAGCAGGAAGGCATAAAAATAAGACTGCTAGACTTGAAATCTTGCTTCTACTTCATTTCTCTTTGAATATAACTCACAAATCTTCCTCTACCATCTATTCATCAATCAGCAAGTCAATCAGTAGTCAATAAACAAATATTTCATTTTATATTATATGGTGGCATGTGGCCATCTCTTTATCTTCATTCCTGTATTTGAAGAAAGGGTGATCCTTTTCATGGTGGAGTACATTTTCTCCATATGTAGCATTGATCCTAGCCCCTTTTCTCTTAATCAATTTATAACTACTTTCTTCTTCTCTGCTACTAACAAACATAGTTGTCTTACATGTTATTAAAAAAAAAAAACCCTTAATTCCATCCTTTTATACCTATCTTTGTCCACACCCCTCACCTTCATTGTTCCCTTCACTTCATCTCATTCTCTTCTAAACTTTCAGAAATCTGAGTTCTTGTTCCATCATTTAATAAAGATTGCCCTCATTGAGAGTAATAGGGACTGTCTTTTGTTTCTTTTTATATCACCAGCAGTGGGGATATAATACAGATTAACACAGTGCCTGACAAATAGGAAGTACTTAATACATGTTCATTGATTTGTTGATGGTTGTCTCCAATGTCTAGAAATGTCTTTCACCTCACCTTCACTATGCTTAAATCTCAACTTCAAAAGGAAGCTTTTCCAGATCACTCCAGATGCCTCATTTAGGATATCTTATAGCTATATTTAATGTTATATGTACTGAGTTAAATATCTGTGATTTTCCTCATGAGAATATATGGTCCTTCAGGGGTGAAACTTCCCTTCCTCTCACCTTCTTTGCAATATATATTCAGTGTACAGCATGGAGCTTGAAACATATTAAGTACTTTATAGAAGACTATTGGCTAAAACATATCCATATATCATATGTGGTTAAAACATATCCATATATCACAGGCATATATATAAAATAATATTTATTAGTCATCTGATTCATCTTTTGCTTAGACATATTTACATATATGCATGTTTCCCAACATATATATGTATGTGTGTGTATAATATATATATATATATATATATATATATATATACCTCATTCAAAACCATGAATCAAATCACAACATATTATAAATTAACACTGAATGTATATTATTTAAATTTGTAATTATAGATACCTTCATATGTACATATTTTGTTTATACATGCACAAAACATAATGTACTTATTCATAATCATATCTTCCATATGTTAGATGCATATTAAATAGACAGAAAGGAAAAAAAACAAAGAAGCACAGAAGAGTAGCCCCAAAGAATATTCAGAATATATTTTTTTTCATCTTGGGAGTCTAAGTTAATTTAATCAAGAATTCTGCTTACACTTCCAGAGGTGGCAGAGTGAATCCAGGAAGCTGCTTGACCTCTACCAATTTCTCTCAAAAACCACATGAAACAGAGCCAATTAACAGAAATTAATGGAATGAAACCACTCTTCAGTTCAAGATAGATTAGAAAAACTTCAAGAAAGGTCAGCATCATTTAAAAGAAAAAAAAAAAAAGGTGTCCAAGCCCAACTCTGATGGAGTCTGGGAAAACTAGTGAGAGGTTTTTATAATCATAATAAATCAGTAACTGAGATCCTTGGTCTTGGCTCAGAAAAAGCCAGCTCTATTAGAAGAACAGATCAGTGAAGCAGCCTCCAGTCCCAGCTCAGAAGGCAAATTCTGGGAAACTAGGCTGTGTCCTGGAAAGAGCAGATAAAGATAGCCCCTGCAAACAAAAGGGACCCCACAAAGCAAGGGCTCAGAGGAATCTTGGAACAGTGCCCCCTTTACCCCAGGAAGAAAGCTCAACCTTAAAAGTTAAGAAAAAAGAACTACCAAAACCAAAGGAAAGAAAAAGAGCAAGAAATAGAAAAGAACTTTGACCATAAAAAGCTACTATAGTGACAGAGAAGACCAAAACACTCAGAAAAGGACAAAAATGTCCTCAGAGGAAATCTCAAAGAGTTATATGAATTGATATCAAAAGCCCAAAGAAGTTTCTTAGAAGTGCTCATAAAAAAAGTTAAAAGGCAAACAAGAGAGATAAAAGAAAAAATGAGAAAAGAAATGAGAGATATGCAAGAGAAAGTCAACAGTTTGGAAAAGGAAGGCAATTCCTTAAAATATACAACTGGCCAAATACAAAGAAAAATCCACTGAAGAAAACAACACCTTCAAAAGTAGAATTAACCAAATAGAAAAAGAGATACAAAAGCTAACTGGAAAAAAAAATCACACATTAAAAACTAGAATAGGGCAAATGGAAGCTAATGACTCTATGAGACATCAAGAATCAGTCAAACAAACTTGAAGGAATGAAAAAATGGAAGAAGGTGTAAAATCTCTCACTGGAAAAAAGCCACCAGAAAAATAGATCTAGATGACATAATTTAAAAATTATCTGTCTCCTTTAAAGCCATGATCATAAAAAAAAAAAAAAGGCCTGGCTAGCATTCTTCAAGAGATTATTTAGGAAAACGGTGCCAATATTCTAGAAACAAAGAGGAAAATAGTCAATGGAAGAATCCATTGATCACTTTTGGAAAGAGATCCCACAAGGAAAACCCCAAGGAACATTGTTGCAAAACTCCAGAACTGCAATCTCAAGGAAAATAATACTATAAGCTGCCAGACAAAAACAATTCCTATATCAAGGAGAAATTGTCAGGATTACCCGGTATCTGGCAGCTTCTACAATAAAGAATATTGTTTGGAAGGAAAAGGACCTGGAGTTACAACCAAGAATTAACTACCTAGAGAGACTGAGCATCATTTTTCAAGAGAGGAAATGGATCTTCAATGAAGTAAGAGATTTTCAATCATTTCTATTAAAAAAAAAAAAAACAGAAGTAAATAGAAAACTTAATTTTTAAACACAGGATTCAAGAGTAGCACAGAAGGGTAGACAGGGGCAATATACATATTATTTAAAGGTTAAAGTGTTTTTATTCCTAGATAGGAAAATGATATCTATTACTCTTGAGAACTATATCAGTCAGAGAGGACATTACAAGGACAGTGAAAGTAGTTGTGAAAGAAGAGGGGGGATGAGCATTGTCTAAAAGTTGATCTCATCAATTTTGCCTCAAAGAGAAAATAAATTAATGATTATTTTGGGTATAGAAATTTATCTAACCCTATAAAGAAGTGGGAGGGAAGAAAAGAGCAGTTGGATAGAGGGGAGGACAAAACACAAGGAAAAAAAAAGGTAAGAGAAGAGGGGAGCAGTGATTAAAGATAAGATAGTAAGTGAGGTGTGTTTAAAAAACAAAACACTATTAAGAGAAGAGGGAGGTGGTATAGAAGATTATGTAATGGGTGGGGTAAGTAAAAAAAAATCTAAAATACTACAAGGGACAGGGTGAAAAGAGAGAAATATATACAGAGGAGAAAAATAGGATGAAGGGAAATATGGAATTGGTAATCATAACTGTGAATGTGAATGGGATGAACTCTTCCATAAAACAGAAGTGATTAGCAGAGTAGATTAAAAAACAGAATCCTACAATATATTGTTTATAAGAAACACATTTGACACAGAGAGTCACAGAGTAAAGATTAAGGGCTGGAATGGAATTTGTTATGCTTCATCTAAAGTAAAAAAAAAAAAATCAGGGATAGACATTCTGATCTCATTTAAAGCAAAAGTAAAAACATCTAATTAAAAGAGATAAAGAAGGAAATTACATGTTGATAAAGGGTATCATAAATAATGAAATAGTAACTATAGTAAATGTATATGCACCAAGTGGTAGCACATAAAAATTCCTAGAGAGGATATTCTACTAGTTACAGTAAGAAATACACAGCAAAACTACATTAGTGGGGACCTCAATTTTCCCCTCTCAGAATTAGACAAATCTAACCACAAAGTAAACAAGAAAGAAACTAGGGTGATTAATAGCATCCTAGAAAACCTAAATATTATAGATCTCTGGAGAAAATTGAATAGAGACAGAAGAGAATACACCTTTTTCTTGGTAGAACATGGCACCTTCACAAAAATTGACCATGTATTAGGGCATATAAACCACACAAACAAATGCAGAAAGGCAGAAAGTGTAAATGCTTCTTTCCAGACCAGAATTCAATAAAAATTATATCCAATATAGAGGCAGGGAAAGGTAGACTAAAAACCAATTGGAAATTAAATAATCTAATTCTAAAGAATGAGTGGGTCCAGCAAAAAAATCACAGAAATAATCAATAATTTATCCAAGAGAATGATAATAATGAGATAACATAGCAAAATCTGTGGGACACAACCAAAACAGTTCTTAGGAGAAATTATATATTTCTAAACAGTTACATAAATAAAATGAAAAGGAGATCAATGAATTGGTCATGCAACTAAAAAAGCTAAAAAAAGTACAAATTTAAAATCTCCAATTAAATATCAAGTTATACATTCTGAAATTCAAAGGAGAGGTTAATCAAGTTGAAACTTAAAATAGCTATTGAACTTAATTGAAATTAATAAAACTAAGAGTTGGTTTATGAAAAAAAAAAGAACAACAAAATGAACTTAGATTAATTTGATCAGAAAATAGAAAGACAAAAACCAAATCATCAGCATCAAAAATGAAAAAAGTGAACTTAAAACCAATGAAAAAGAAATTAAACCAATAACTAGGAGCTATTTTGCTCAACTTAATGGCAATAAAGCTGGCAAACAAAAGTGGATGAATTTTTACAAAAATATAAATTGTCCAGATTAACAGAAAAGGAAATAAATTACTTAAACAGATCTATTTTACTCAAAGAAATTGAACAATACATTAATAAACTAAGAAGAATCTCCAGAGCCAGATGGATTTACAAGTAAATTCTACCAAACATTGGAAGTACAATTAATTTTAATACTATGTAAACTATATCTGAAAAATAGTTAAAGGAGTGCTGCCAAATTCCTTTTTTGATACAAATATGGTTTTGATACCTAAACCAGGAAGAGCCAAAACAGAGAAAGAAAATTACAGAACAATCTCTCTAATGAATACTGATGCAAACATTTTAAATAAAATATTACCAAAGAGATTAGCAAGATAACACACTATAACCAAATGGGATTTACACCAGGAATGCAGAGATGGTTCAATATTAGAAAAACAATTTAAATAATTGATTATATAAATAAAAAAGAAACAGAAATCATATCAATCTTAATAGATGCAGAAAAAGCTTTTGTCAAAATACAGCACCAACTCCTATTAAAAAAAAAAAACCACTGGAAAATATAAGGATAAAGGAAGCTTTCCTTAAAATAATAAGCAATATCTATCTGAAACCTGCAGCAAGCATTATTTGTAATGGAGAGAAACTGGATACATTCCCAATAAAATCAGAGGTAAAACAAGGATACTCATTATCAGAACTATTATTCAACATTGCACTAGAAATGACTTTATCAATAAGAAAAGAAAAAAAAATTAAGGGAATTAGAATAGACAACGAGGAAATAAAAGTATCACTCTTTGCAGATGATATAACAAAATTCATCCAAAAACCTACTAAAAACAATTAACAACTTTAGCAAAGTTACAAGATATAAAATAAATCCACACAAATCATCAGCATTTCCATATATTACTGAAAAATCCCAGCAGCAAGAGATAGAGAAGTTATATTTAAAATAACTATAGACAAAATAAAATATTTGGGGAAGGATGTGCCAAGACAAACCCAGGAACTATAGGAGCATAATTACAAAATACCTCACATATAAATAATGTCAGATCTAAACAATTGGAAAAATGCCAATTGCTCATGGATAGGCAGAGCTAGTATAATAAAAATGACAATTCTGCCTAAGTTGATCTACTTGTTCAGTACTGTACCAATGAAACTGCCAAAAAAAAATTATCTTATAGAACTAGAAAAATAATAACAAAATTCATCTAGAAGAATAAAAACTCAAGATTATAAAAGGAATTAATAAAAAAAATACAAAGGATGGTGGCTTAGCAGTACCAGATCTAAAATTATATTATAAAGCAGCAGTTATCAAAACCACTTGTCACTGGCTAAGAGTAATGGATTAGTGGAATAGATTAAACACACAGGACACATAATAGCCAAGGCCTATTATAATCTAGTATTTGATAAACCCCCAAACTCCAGCTTCTGGGATAAGAACTCACTATTTGACAAAAACTGCTGGGAAACTGGAAAATAATGTCAGAAATTCATCATAGACCTACATCTCACACCCCATACCAAAATAAGGTAAAAATGGGTACATGAATTGGGCATAAAAGATGATATCATAAATAAATTAGAAGAGCAAGAGATAATTTACTTATCAGATATTTGGAAAATGGAGGAATTTATTACCAAAAAAGAACTAGAGAACATTGTGAAAGGGAAAATGGTCAATTTTGATTACATTAAATGAAAAAGGTTTTGCACCAAAAAAACCCCAACAGAAACAAGAACTACAAAGCTGGGGAAAATTTTTACAGTCAGTGTTTCTGATAAAATTTCATTCCTAAAATATAGAAAAGAATTCTATCAAATTTATAAAAATACAAGTCATTCACCAATTGATAAATGATCAAAGGATATGAACATAAAATGTTCAGATGATGAAATTAAAGCCATATGTAGTCATATGAAAAAAAAAAACAGCCAAATGTCATTCTGTGCAGAGGAAGAGAAGGGGGAGGAAAAGGGAGAAGGAAGAGGGAAAGGGAGAAAGAGAGAAGGAGAGAGAGAGGAGGAGAGAGGGAAAGAGGGAAAGGGAAAAAGAAAGAGGGAGGGGACAGGGAAAAAAATGGAAAGATTTATACAAAGTAATGCTGAGTGAAACAAGAAGAACCTGGAATGCATCGTACACAATAAGAGCAAGAATGTGCAATGATCATCTATGAAAGAATGTTTTTTTCTTAGCCGTTCAAAGGCAATCCCAACAGATTTTGGATAGAAAATGACATCTGCATTCATAAAAAGAACTATAGAGATTGTAAATCAACACACACTATGTTCACTTCTTTTTTGTTTTTTTTTTCTCTCCCCTTTTCCCTTTTATTCTGATTTTCTCTCCCAACATGATTCATAAAGCAATGTGTATTAAAAATAAATAGTTTTTTAGAAAAAAAGAAAATGAAAAAAAATAATTCTGCTTAACTCAGTTTATTGTTTTTCACATAATGTCTGAATCTTTGTTACCCTTCCCCCTCCCATTCTGGGCTTTCTACCATTAGAAATTAATTACTTTTGCGCCAAAGGGAAAACAAAAACTAAAACATGATTTAGCTCTTGGTATGCTTCTAGGTATGAAACAGAGATTTTTTTTCCCCTAGGTATGGCTGTGATGACCACGTTAGCACCCTGAATACCTTAGAATCAGTCTGAGTCAGGAAAAGCAAAAGTCCTTAGTCTTTATTCTTGGTCTTTAGAAGTAGGATTGAATTAGATAGAAGTAGAATTCCCAGGACCTTGCTTCTTCATCTTCCACCCAGAAGTGACCCTGGCTAGTTTTACTCCACCCCCTAGTTCCTCTTACAATTCTCTGTATAGACCAATTTTCAAACTTGACTTCTGTAATGAGTATTTTCCCAAGTTTTTTATACTTTCCCAAGTCCACCTACACTTCTATTTGTGCTTGGACTTCATTTATGAATAGTTATCACTTCTTCCAAACACTTGAAATTTTCAGCTATATTTGAAGGTTGGGAAATCTTTGATATCTGTCTCTATCTAGTTTTAGTCAACTTAATTAAAGTTATCAAAAACTACTTTTGTTTTATGTTTTCATGTGATAATACTGTGGTTAATTACTAAACCAAATTCCTAACATAAAATATGTAATTTCAACATGTTATTTTCCCTAAAAATATATAACAAAACTGTTATCTCTTATTTCAATACTGTTGTCTATATTTAAAGAATTCCAGGAGGAAAAGTTCCTATAAACATCTTCTTGGAGAGACCCATTGACCAACCAAGGATCATTTGTGCAGAGGGAGAGAAGGGGGAAGAAAGGGAGTAAGGGAGAGAGAAAGGGAGAAAGGGAGAAAGGAGAAGGAGCGAGAGAGGAGGAGAGAAGGAAAGAAAGAGGGAAAAGGAGAGAGGAAGAGGGAGAAAGAGAAAGGGAGAGAGAGGGAAAGAGGGAAAAGGAGTGAGAGAGGGTAAAGGTGTGTGTGTGTGTGTGTGTATGCTAGTGCTTACCTGAATACTTTTAGGAGGCAAGATGTGAACTCAGACCATCTTTGATTCCAGATTGGTGTTTCACTACAGACAGGAAAATATTTTGCCCCAAATGAGACAGAGACTGACTTTGTTACTAACTTACAAGAATTTGAAATTCTACAATGAAGTAAGGGAAACTTCACCACAATGTTCCACCTAAATATTCAGGTTCATATGTATATTGCTAAGCTTGGCCCTTTGCAGAGGAAGACACTTCAGTTGACAAAATTTAACACTGTTCTCTCTTTTCTCTGACCTTTCAACAGAAACAGAAACTGTAAGTCAAGGATAAAAATGATCAATAGAGCAACAGTAGAATTTATCTATCAAATTTTTACATTTCTGTTTAGTAGTTCTGAATGTTGAATTATGAGGTAAGGATGAAAGCAGTGGCATCCTGAATAATTACACACACACACACACACACACACACACACACACATATATATATATATATATATATATATACATACACACACTATAATTAATGGGTCATATATAAATTGTAGAAACAACTGTAACAGGCATAAACAAGGTCTGGTTATAGAAAGCATGGCAAGTAGTAAAAATGATGAGTACCAAACAATTTTTTTCCCATAGGGAATATATCTCTAGTCTTCAGCCTGACATCTCTTTCTGCCCCAACTCCCCAGAGAAGAAAGTAGGGCCTCCAGTTACAGAGAACAACAGCCCAGCTGGGATCATCCCTTCTTTATCCAACTCACTTTTTGAGAGAAACGCTACATTCATACTTTCCCCCACCCATTCAAGCTTGGTCAGAGTGTGTGTGTGTGTGTGTGTGTGTGTGTGTGTGTGTGAGAGAGAGACTAGATATGGAAGTGGAAGCTATGTTCCAGTGTCCATTGCTGCCCATGGACCTCATAATTCAACATTCAGTATTTGATCTTCCAGTGAAGAGTCTAAATTAATTTCTTTAGGTACTGACTGATTTGATTCCCTTGCTGTCCAACGGATACTCAAAAGTTTCTGCCAGCACCACAATTCAAAAACATTGATTCTGTTGCACTCAGCTTTCCTTATAGGACAAATCTCACAGTTATACACTACTTCTGAGGAAAATAAGCAAATAAACATAATTTAGACTAAATGGAGTTTTGTTGGCAATGTGATATCTCTATTTTTTAGCATGCTGTTCAGATTTGCCAGAACTTTCCTTCCAAGGAACAAGCATCTTGTAATTTAATGGCTATAGTCACTATTTGTAGTGATCTTTGAGCCCAAGAATATAAAATTTCTTATTATTCTTATATATTATATACATTATAATCATATATAATATAGAATTATATATAACATATTAATATATTATTAATAATAATTCTTATTATTTCTTATTATTCTTAAAGTGTCTTCTCTTTGTGCCAGGAGGCTATGGAATAAGTTGCCAATATCTTAGAAATATTTTTTAATGTTAAGCTTCCAGACAGCTTTCACCCCTTTCACCCTCTCCTCATCAAGATGGTTCTTACTTCCTCTTCACATTTTGCCATTAGAGGAGTATCATCTGCATATCTGAGAATATTTGTATTTCTCCCAACAATCTTAATCCCAGCTTTTGTTTTATGCAGTATGGCATTTCAGATGATGTACTCTGCATATAAGTTAAATAAATAAGATGACAATATACAGCTTTGTTGCACTCCTTTTCCAATCTTAAAACAAGTTGTTCAATGTTTACTTCTAACCATTGCTTCTTGGTCTGCATAATGGATCCTCAGGAGACAGTCAAGATAGTCTAGTACTGGTATCTCTTTGAGGACTTGTCAATTTTGTTGATGATGACAGTGGGCTCAGTTGTATGGATAAGATAGATGGATTATGATCAAGAGTATATGAATATAAGATTGATTTTGGCAAGAAAGGCCAAATGAGTATGAGTATGAGGCAAGAGTAAATTTAGAGAAAGTGGGGTAAAATGTCTGTCCAATATTAGATGAGGAGGTAGAAGAAGGGGGGGACCTCTTTTTTTTCCAGCAAGAAGCAAAGTATTTGACTGAGAGAGTAGAAGAAAGGAATACCATGTGTTCTAAATACTCAAATTAGCAAGTCGAATAAAATAGAAAGAATATTAGAAACTAAAAACTAATGAATGCTATCATAAATGTTTTCCAGCAATATATCTAAATCATTTAATATTTCTAGAAAAAGTGACTACCATCAAGTTATATTAATAATAAGGATAAAAATGGGGGTTCAACTCTGGGAAAACATGATAATTCTATTTAAAAGAAAGACAACCAAAATCACATGATTATAAACATTGAAAATGGAAAAAAAAACATCATTGACAACATAAATCACTCATTTTTGTCAAAAATTCTAAAATGATTAGTTATAAAAGGGGTTATATTTCAATTATGTAAACATACAGCTACATCTCTAATTATAAGTCACTGGAAATGAATACAAGGATAAAGAGATAAAGGAAACTTTCTCATCAATATCTGGCTTGATTGAAGGAATGCAAAAGATAATAGAAAAAGACAGAATAAAGAAAAGAAAGGTATAAACTCTGGCCAATAAGAAACAAAATCATCCCTACTTATTACTAACAATTTGTTTTTAGTAAAGTAGAAATGATTTACTTAGAAAACTAAAGAAATTTAGCAGAGAAACTTGTGACAATAATTAATAGCATAAGTAAAATGTCAGGAGGCAGAGTACCTGCATAAAATTATCAACACTTTTACATAAAAATGCCAACACTCAGAAAGAAATAATAGGAAGGGAAATTCCATCAAAAACAACTACGAAGTACACAAACCATATGGGAAAAAATTTACATACTTTATGGTCACACTAACAAATTATAATATAGTCTTTAAATAAATGAACAGTGCCATGAATCTAGGGATGGTCCCATGGCCCATGATTTAATCTAACCAAAATATTGAAAATGACAGTGTTCTTTACATTTATTCATGGCATTCCAGTCCAACTTCTAATAAGATACTTTTAGAAGCTAGACAAAATAAATTATTCAAAGTAACTAAAGTTTTATAATCTCAAAAAATAATGAAAACATAATAAATGAAAAAGAGTACCATATTATGTCAACTAATTATATTCTAAATAGAACATGTTCAACATATTTGGTCATGGTTAAACAAATCAATGGTGTAATAAACTTGCAAACATAAATCACAAGCACCATATTTTAAAGAAAATATGACAGAAATTGAAAAGCAATTTTGCAAACACACACACATTCTGGCATCTAATACCATATACTACAATAAGTAAAATTCATATTCAATTCAAATATAAAAATCTCACCTCTATACTAATGGGAAAGGGGTTGATGGATATAGCTAAGAGGAAAATTCTTAACCAAAGAAAAAATAGGAGAAATCACCAAAAGGTAAGTTAATTTATATTACATTAAAATGAAAATTTTGCACAAACAAAATCAATGCAGCTGAGATAGGAAGAAAATTATTACTGTGACCAAAATAAAGATATTTTCATCATATACTTCTGATGAGGGTTTGAATATATAAAAAATATAAAGGAATCAATCAAAGCATTGTATCAGGTGACCATGCAAATAATAATCCTATTACTGGAATCTCTTATAATGTTGAATTTAAGTAACAAGAGCTAAGAAGATAGTCACCCTAACCCCCTTTTACATATCAATGTAATGATAAAGTTTACTTTTTAACAAAAAAAAAACTAAGAATGCCAAACCACCAAGCCAAGTTATTATGAAGGACCTTTTTCTCTTTATGTATATCCTAAAAATAGACTGATCCCAATTTATACTCTCAAACTCAATATTCTATGTTTCTAGAATTTGTACTTTATGAAATTAATTTCGGCAGCCATATTAACAATAGATTCAGGAGATAATAGTCTCCACTTTGGAAATCGTTGAAATAATCCAGGTAAGAAGTGCTGATGCTTACATTAGCTATTTGTTTAGAGAGAAGGGGAAAACTACATAAGTTTATGTAGATCTACTAAGTTTCAGGTATTTTAGTAAGTACATTATTGATATCTCATAGGATCCGAGAACAACCCTGAGAGTTAGGTCCTATTGCTATCCTCATTTTACTGATTAGGGCACTGAGACAGACAAGTTAATGACTTTTCCATGATCAACAAAAATTAAGTGTCTAAAGATGGATTTGAATTTGTTTTTTTTTTTTTTCCATGTTCAATATGCTATGCCATCTAGGTGATTCTCAGAATGGTATAAATGTGATAAATGTTATGAAGATGGAAGTGAATATATTTGGCAATTGGTCAGATACATGAAGTGGGGGAGAGTTCTAAATTAAGGGGACACTGGAATTGTAAATCTGAATGACTGAAAGGACAGTAATTAACTTTCATGAAAATTCCTAGATTTTGGAGAAGTTGCAATGAGTTTTGTGAGGCATATTACAACCTGTTCATACCTGCTCAACCTGTGATGCTCAATCAACACCATCTAAAATACTAAATGGGTGAGTGCCATGATTCTTTTTCAAAGATTAGCAATGTGGAACACCAGTCAAAAATGTAGGGGCAGGGTAGACATGATACAATGTGGAGAATTTCCCCAACTGCATCTGTGTAGATCCTGGGATGTGTTCCCAAGCACTGTATTTTAATTGACATGAAAGACCATTGCTAGAGTCAGAAGGAAATTGGGAGCTTGCACTTAGGGTTAGAGGGGGAGTAGTGCAATAAACTCAAAAATCAATTAAGTTCTTATAAACTGAGGTAGATTCATGTCCTGTCCAGCCTGGTCTTTGATGATATCAGAGGACATTTTGTGGAAGAACATGATTTTTACTTAGAAATAAATCTTTAAAGCTAAAAGGTACATGCCATAAACAGCCTAATTTCTCTTTCTGAAAGAGGTGAATCTGGGAACTATTTCTTTCTTTTTTTTTTTTTAATAGCCTTTTATTTAAAGGTTATATGCATGGTAACTTTACAGCATTAACAATTGCCAAACCTCTTGTTCCAATTTTTCACCTCTTACCCCCCCACCCCCTCCCCCAGATGGCAGGATGACCAATAGATGTTAAATATATTAAAATATAAGTTAGATACACAATAAGTATACATGACCAAACCATTATTTTGCTGTACAAAAAGAATCAGACTCTGAAATATTGTACAATTAGCTTGTGAAGGAAATAAAAAATGCAGGTGGGCATAAATATAGGGACTGGGAATTCAATGTAATGGTTTTTAGTCATCACCCAGAGTTCTTTCTCTGGGCGTAGCTGGTTCAGTTCATTACTGCTCCATTGGAAATGATTTGGTTGATCTCGTTGCTGAGGATGGCCAGGTCCATCAGAACTGGTCATCATATAGTATTGTTGTTGAAGTATATCTGGGACTATTTCAATGTATATGATGAATATGGATAAAATAAATCAAATGGAAAAACTTTGTAAGATCACCTATTAGTTATAAAACTTTTTGAGTTAACTCCCAGTCTTTGCACATAGAACCCAAAGATCTACATAGATTACATATAATAATGTTTTGCATTTAAGCATCACTTAATTTTCAATGAATAAACATTTGATTAGTCTGATTGATTTAAGTTTGCTAAATATTCCATGTTAAAACGACAGACTATCCCAAGTTTCAATCTTTCTAGGTGACATTTTTATTTACTTAACCTGTCTGTCCATCCGTCCTTCCCTACCTCCCTCTCCTCCCCCCCCTCTCTCTTTCTCTCTCTCACACACACACACACACACACACACACACACACATGCACACTCACGCACACACAATTGATTTATACAACCAACCAGAAAGAAAAATTTCTGATTGATCATTGAGGTATAATGAAAAACTAGCTTCAGAGTCAAGAGGACCTAAGCTCTAAGAACCTCATATCTAGTGTTATCTGAATCCCCTCAGGAAAGTCATTTAACTGTAAAGCCTCAGTTTCTTTATCTATTAAATTAGGAGTTGGTACTATATAGGCTCTGAGGTTCCTTCCAACATTTACTGCTTTGGTGAAAATATTATTCTATGAAGGTATTAACATATTTTATTAAAGTTGTGGAAATATGATCACATTATTGTCAATTTGGTTATTTTGGACATATAAACAACCATCAGGCTGAACACAAGGGAATTCAGTAAGTTATGTGTCCAGTTTTCAATTTTCAGAATATTTAGAGATTCTGAATAAAGAACATTCCAGTATAGTCATTTAATAGGCTTTATGCCTATTACATGACTTTAATAAAAAGTTTGTTGTGGGTAGTCTTCTACCAAATGATACCACGATAAGGCCTAAAACCCCAGACATCAAAGAAGAAAGAAAAGGATCCATATGAACAAAACTATTTATAATAGTTTTTTCTTTGTTGTAGCAAAGAAATGGAAAAAAGAGAGATTCCTAAATAACAAGAAAAACATAGTCCATGAAAGTAATGGAATAATCTTATGCTGTAAGAAATGTTTAAAAAAAAATGGTTTCAGAGATATCTGGGAAGACTTGAATAAACTGGTGCAAAGTAAATGGAGCAGAACCAGAAGAACTTATGCTATAAGGAAAAAAAAAAGTGTGAAAAGAAACAGTTTTGAAAGTCCCAGGTGCTATGATCAATAGAATGACCAACCATTATTCCAGGAAATCTAAAATAAGAATGCTATCCATTTCCTGATAGAGAGGTGATGGACAACATATGCAGCAATAAAACATTTTTGAACATGAACAATAAGGGAATTTTGTTTTTGCTTGACTTTGAATATTTATTAGAAATGTTTTGTTTTTCTCTTCCTTCCTTCCTTCCTTCCTTCCTTCCTTCCTTCCTTCCTTCCTTCCTTCCTTCCTTCCTTCCTTCCTTCCTTCCTTCCTTCCTTCCTTCCTTCCTCTTTGTTTTTCTTTCCTTTCTTCTTTTTTTGTGATCAGAGGTAAGAGAGAGGATATAAATAATTCTTATTTGAAAATAAATAAAATTTTGTAATGAAAACTATGCTCACTTAGAGACATCTGTTGAGAGGGGGAAAAGTACACTTAAAATTATCTTTTGAAACACAAAGTAAGATAAGAAGACTCTTGCAGAGGGGTTTGGAAGGAACTTGACAGGTCATTGTTCAATTCTCACCAAATATTTTTGTACACAACCTGTCTAGAGATTCCATTAGTGTCAGGAAAAGTTCCCTATCAAGCATAATTTCAGAGATCAGTTCCATAATAATAGTAACAGGCAAAATTTGGATGGGAAATCCCTGTTTCAAATAGACTTTACTTCTTTAACTATCACTTTTTATTTGATCCTAGTTCTCCAGGTTTTTTCAAAGATAATAGGATTTTAACATTTTTCAGATTTCATTCCCAAAAGAATAATGTTTTGGGTCAACAATATATTTTAAATTCTGATAAACTTGATGTAGTAAATGTTAATTAATTTGTGCTTAAGCCATATAGTTTGCAAATATTAGGTTAACTTTGAAAAAAGAAAGGGGGAAGTTATTAAGCATAAGTTTAGCTCCCCATATTTGTTACCAAGCAAGCTAGTAGAGGAGGATAGCCTCTGACCAGAGAACAATCAACACATAGACTATCTGGTATAGGACCCTTCAGTGTTTAATGTTAAACATCAGATAAGAGATGTTATCTACACTTGAGTACATGCAAACTGACATACTTGAGAACTGTTTGGGATTGAGAGGAGACAGTTTTCATAGAAACTGAAAGGTGGGATGAATGACAAATTTCAAGATTGTTTTACCAAAATGCTTACCCCTAATAACTTCATCATTTTGAAGGACATGGACCTGAAATTAGACCAACGAAAGGCAAGTTTTGGTACTGGCATTATAATAAGTTATAGGCTTAACATTTAAAATGGAGTATTTAACTGCCAGTTTTTCAGGGCCAAGTCTCAAAGAAAGAATTGGAAAACCGTCAAGAGACAATTGTGTAGGGAAATAATGGTGCCAGGCATACATGGATGCCTCAGATTGCTAGGCCAAGTTATTTAAAGCCATTTATGAATGGCATTTATTTTTTTATTAAAATTTATGAATTTATTGAAGCTTAAAACATATCTCCTTTCTTTTCAGATAGATCTTCTCATCCTTTGTCCAGAATCAATAGTTATAACAAAAAAAGAACAAAATGAAAAAAAAAAAAAAGGAATCCTGAAAAACTAACCAAGTCATCTATTGAATTAACAATATATGTGATGTTCTGACGTGATATTTCACCTTTCCCTGCTTCTTTAATAATGAAAGGAGATGAATTTTCTCATCTCTTTTTTAATCAAACAAGATTTTATAATTGCATGCTTAGTTTCTTTTATGTCATTGCTCTTTTCATTTTACATTGTTGTAATAAATCCAAGAGTCCTTTTTCTACTTTGTATCATTTCATAATTCATCCTATTTCCTATTTCTAATATTTATCATTTTTATAGTGCAGTAAGAATTCTTTATATGTACATACCAAAATGATTAATCCATTTCTTGATAAACGGCCACTAACTTCTTTTGAAATTATTTTATACTAATAAAAAAGTGATATTTTTAAAGAATAAGACTGCTTCATGTCTGATATTCTTGGGATAAATTCCTCAATGTCTGAGTTAGAGGATAAAGACATTTTAGTCACATTTTAGCATAATTCTTGGATTGCCTTTTCAATGTGTGAACCTCGAATTTTGGGGTTATTGATTCCAGCAGTAATAAACATGCTCCTCCCCCTGCCACCATGGAAGGTCATAAACTTCCAGTATAGAAACAAGATACATATGTGTTGACTTTTAAAAATCTGAAACTCCACTCCAGAGTCATCAAAGGGTGAAAGCTGGTCATGCTCAAAATGAAATTTGGGAATGGGAAAAAGTAGGATGGATATCAGGACATATTGTGTAAATGAAAAAGAAGTTTAGGTGGTAAACTATGATGTGTTAAAAATTTCAGAATTAGTATGGGATGCAAAGAAATGACTTCAAGTCACTGTGCATGTTATCCTCTTGCAAGAGCAGTCAAATTCACCCCATTAGCTCTGATGTCTGAATTAGGTGAAAATACTTTTGATTGAATCAAACAGTCAAAATTGAGCAATAATCTCCTCACCTCCCTGAATCAAAGCCATTGTATGAAAGATTGGATCATGCCATCAGCAGTTGTATGCTGTTATACAGCCTATAAATAACTAGATAAGCTATCTAGTTTTGAAAGGTTGGACAAAGTAAAGACTGCACTGTGGCAGAGAAGGGATATACCAAGAGTTCTCGGATCTATATGCATCTTTAAGAGAAAGACTCAGTATGAGAAAGTCCCCTCTCCTCCCAAAAATAGTTCAGCCCTTTTCCCAATTCCCAGAGCCATCTCTCTCTCTCTCTCTTTCATTTTCTCTTTCCCTCCCTTCCTCTTTTCCTTCCTTCTTCCCTTCCTCCCTTTTTCCTTCCCTCTCTCCTCTCTCCTCTCTCTGTCTCCTCCTTCTCTTTTCACTATAATATAAGCTACCATTTAGTCCCCAAATGAGTCACCATTTTCCTTGATGACTGAAGCATGTATCACTGCCACATGGTTAACTTGAAGATAAACTTGTTTGAATTTAGCTAAGCTGCTCTATAGACAACAAATATAAACAAATATTTTCAGGTCAAGATTTGAAGATTTTCTAGTGGATTAGAAATTTCAGAGAATGTGCTCTTCTGGCATAATTTCCATGAGTCACATACTCATCATAATTAATCCATCTATCAATCAAACAATTAGATTTGTGAAGGACCTACTTGATTCCAGGAATTGTGCTGGACTTTAGACAAACAAACAAAAATGAAACAATCTCATTGAACTTTGGTGTAGTTTAATGGAAGATCTCAAAACAGAGAACTATGAAAAAAAATCTCAAAATTTCTGATGGATTTAATAAAACTTCAACTTTTTATTATCAGAATTCATTTATCCAATATAAAATTTTAAGGAAGGTATTACTTCATCATAACATTTTAATAATAGGAAAAAAGTAAATAATAAAACTTAAATAATATCATGTACATTTTAAAAGTTTTAATCCATATGCTGCTTAAGTCTAATAATGGAAACTTAAATCTGTTTGATAATTCAGTTTCAAACATATTAATTATGAAAAATGAACATTAAGTTAAACATATTTATGACCATGTTTCTGGTAAACATTTTTATCCTTATAATTCTTTATCAGTACACATTTAGAGATATGAAACAACAAATGTAAAGCCTCTCATCTCTTTCAAAGAAAGACCATTAAGAAACATGCATAATGGAGATTAAAAGGATCTAAAAGGCCAGTTTGTTTAAGCCTCCATGGAAGAATTGTTTCTTTAAATAAACTTCCTGGTGACTTTTCCAGCAAAATTTAAGGCAGACTGCACAAATGTGTTGGGACATTACTAGGTCAGAATGAGGTCACTGGGGGGATCTTTAATGAAAAATTATCAGGGACAAAATATTTCAAATGGGCATTGAAAGGTCTGTTTTCCTTTTACACAAACTTTTTGTATTGAAGAGTTTTTGTTTTCCATCAATGAAATCTATTATAATCCATGAAACCTTACTGGGAATTGTGATGCCAAAAACTACTCCTTCCCAGAACCCCTTCTCCACCAAGTCAGGCAACTACATTTGATTTATACAGATCTTCTGATTTGTCAAAAAAAAAAAAACAAAAAAAAAACAATCCATACAAAATTTGACAGAGAACTGAGAAACTTGACCTTTTATTCTTTGTCCCAGATGTTTAATCTAAATTCTTCTTACTTAGCAAATCATATTATTATGTCATGGAAATTCCTTCAGAGAAAAGAATATTTTGATTTTTTTTCAATTCCTAATTCCTAGATTCAGCATCTTGCATATAATAGGCACTTAATAAAGGCTTTTTAAAAATCCACTGTATTATAAATAAGCTAACATTACATTACTTGAAGGAGCTAAAGATAATTAACTATTTTTCAGCAAACGTTTGGACTTCTTCAAGTAAATACAAATGGAATCCATTTCCTAGTAACTATTCACATCTTTAAGTAATGAAGAGAAGCCACCAGAATTAAAATGGTATGTGACAAACCACATCCATTCATATATTGGACTTCAATGTATGGAGCTCTTATAGTGCCAGTGCAGGAAGAAATACCGGAATGTCTGCTAATACCCATCACTTTTGACTAGATAATCATTTGAGGATACCTTAGTTGAATCATCTATATTTAATCTTCATTTTGCCCCACTATATTTTCAAGGAAATGTATCAAAACTATTCCCAAAATGTGACCTCATGTGGCAAAATTATAGATCCTAGTTCTGTCTCCATCATAATGGAATGGGAACATCTAGGACCCTGGAATTATAGGTATATATTGCTCAAAGTAAATTGCATCCTTTTTTACCCAAGGTTTTTTTTTTTTTTTTCATTCTACTTTTTGAAGTAGAAGAAGTAGAATGAAGAAAATCATTGCTACTTTTCTATCCACTACTTAATATCTCTGTTTAAGTATTCTCTTATCCAGATGTAGGTTAAAAATTCTGATTAGTCTTATTCTGTAATTTCCTGATCATATTTCCAAGCACTTTAGATAAAGTATAAAAAGGTTTCTTTCTCTGATTTTTCTAATAATTCCAGTTCTAATATAAAGTTCAAGTTTCATTTATAGGTCTTTCTGAAAGCAGATAAAATAAGTACAAATCTCTGATACCCGACAAGGCATTCCTACTGTCATTTACTTTTATTCATATATACAAAGTATATATGAATAAAAGTAAAAATATAATATTTATATATCTATTTTTATATTATATATTTATTTAATATATATAAATATAAATAATAAAATATATTTATATATAATTAATATAATAATATATAATAAATATATATTATATAAGTAAATATATACATAATATATAATATATATATATACATATATATAGTTTTAAAGATATTTTCCAGACCATAAAGTTTTGTCATCCAAATCAACAGGAACAAATTTTGCAAGTGAAAACTGTGAAAACCATTGCCAAAGTTATAATATATATGTCCTCTCACTTAAGGTATTCATTCATTTTGCAGTTCTGTCAAGAAAATCAATCTAAGACTCAGTTTTGGTTCACTAGGAATAAATCAAATTAGCTTTTTTTTTTTAATTGTTCTATTGTGCTGTCTTTAGCAATTTTGTCCATAATTTTTCATTCTTTGAATGAGATCATTTTTCTTTTCTTTTAGGTCACACAACTCAATATTTAACTTTTCTTCCAAAACATTAAAAAGAAAAAAAATAAAGGAACAATTTTTTAAAGTTAGACAATTATCAGAAAAATTACTTGATTATGTTAATTTGAAATGAGTTGAGCTATTATCTGAATTTTTCCTTCTCTAGGTGTTGGAGGACTACTACTATTAGAATTAGGATTTTAGAAAAATATTCATATATTCTGACATATGCAGGATAAATTTATGTTGAATAGCAGAGAAAGAGAATATTTCTTCCTAGGAACATTAAATACCAGCTGCTATTTGCCTTTGTTTCTATATGTGATTTCAATAACTAACCAAAGTAAAACCCAAGATTCATTATAACACCATCATAGCATAATCATTTTCAGGAGAACTCAACAAGATATAGAAATTGTGTTCATCTAACTCTACAAGACATTAGTTTACTACCACACTAATAATTCCTCTAAGCAGAAACATAAACCAGGACTGAGAAACCTAAGTAACAAGCTGTGAACAGAACAGAAGAACATATTCTTCTGGCAAGAAGAAAAGGGAGCAAAAATCATGCAAGAGCCAAAGTAAGGAAAGGTTATTTGATGAACACTAGTTAAATTGAAAGGATATACAAGTACAGAAAAGCCAAACATCAAGTAAGATGGGACTGGGTTAGACAAGTAGACAGTCAGAAATCAAAAAGTACAGAGAAGTTGGAGAGCAAGACAAGTTAGCTGTTTAGCTCAAAATAATCTACCAGAAGAACAAAAGCAAAGACACAAAAATCTTTAAAAGAGGCACACCTAGTCTCAGTCAAATTGCCTTTTGCACACTTTTTTATTGATGCAATATCATATAAGTAAATTCTCAAGTCACTAGTATGCAGGGATGGAAAATTATGATTGCTGAAGTATAGAAATGTCCTATATCTGGCAAATTCTAACAGAAGAATACTCATACCCTTCTGTTAATCTGGAGTCCTTTTACCATTTTAACAATTATCTTTTCTGACTGCAAATTTCTCAAGAGCAAGAAAAATAATTTTGTATGTTATTTAAAAAAATAGCAACAACAAACTATAAAAAATTTTTTAAAAATCAACACTATCAAGTGATTTCTTTTGTGTGCTTTGGGTCTATTCAATGCTGGTTGAACTCTGGTGATAAAGGGAAAAAATTTGATAAACTCAACAAGATTATTTTTCTGACCTTTGAAATCTTTATGAATTTCAAACATGAAATTACAAGATCTTTGAATCTATGTATATAAATATATATACACACTGGTGTGTATATAGATATTCTCATATATATATATATATATATATATATGTATACATATGCATACATATATACATATTTGTATGTATTACCATATAAAGGATTTTCCAAAAGTGTGTGTATGTATGCTAAAATCTCAGTAATAATTTGAATTGTTAGAATGAAAATTATGGGCCAACTTCTCAATGGATATCAATACAAAATTTTTAAATAAAATTCTATCAAGGAGATTATAACAATATATAACAAAGATTATACACTATAATCAAATAGGATTTATGCCAGGAATGCAGAGTTGGTTCAATATTAGGAAAATGATCAACATAATTAGTCATATCAATAATAAAAACAAAATTGTAATTATCTCAAAAAAAGTCATTGACAAAAAAAAAGTCATTCCTATTAAAACATTAGAAAGTATAGGAATAAATGGAGTCTTCCTTAAAATTAGTAGTATCTGTTTAAAAACCAAGAGCAAGCAATATGTGTAATGGGGAAAAACTTGAAGCCTTCCCAGTAAGATCAGGAGTTAATAGGATGTCTGTTATCATCAGTATTATTTAATATTGGACTAGAAATACTATGTTTAACAGTAAGACCACAAATAGAAATTTAAGAAAGAAAACTAGGCTATGAAGAAATACTCTTTGCTGATGACATCATGGTATAATTAAAGAATCCTAGACTATCAACTAAAAAATATAGTTGACACAATGAACAACTTTAGCAGTTTCAGGATATAAAATAAGCCCACATAAATTATCAATATTTCTATATACTACCAATAAAAGCAGCAGTAAGAGATAGAAAAATTCCATTTAAAATAACTGCAGACAATATAAGACAAATCCAGAGATTAAATAAACACAATAGAGAAAGTGAGAGAGACAGGAAGACACAGAGACAGAGTCTCACACACACACACACACAGAGAGAGAGAGAGAGAGAGAGAGAGAGAGAGAGAGAGAGAGAGAGAGAGAGAATTGAGTCAAATTTAGAAAAAAAAAAGCCATTTCCCTAGTCAGGAAATGGTCAAAAGATATAAACAGTTTTTCAGGGGAGAAAATGGGAATCAAAATTGTCAATAATTACCTAAAATGCTTTAAATCATTACTAATTAGAGAAATAAAAATTAAAACAACTCTGAGATACCACTGCACATATATCAGAACTAACATAAAAGAAATAGAAAATGGCAAATGCCAAAGAGGATGTGGAAAAATTTGGAAACTAATCAATGCATTGTTGTTGGAGTTGTGAACTACTTCAATTACTCTAAAGACCTATTTGAACTATGCCCCAAAGTTCTAAAACTGTGCATATTCTTTTTTTTTTTTAATAGCCTTTTATTTACAGGATATATACATGGGTAACTTTACAGCATTAACAATTGCCAAACCTCTTGTTCCAATTTTTCACCTCTTACCCCCCCCCACCCCCTCCCCTAGATGGCAGGATGACTAGTAGATGTTAAATATATTAAAATATAACTTAGATACACAATAAGTATACATGACCAAAACATTATTTTGCTGTACAAAAAGAATCAGGCTCTGAATTATTGTACAATTAGCTTGTGAAGGAAATCAAAAATGCATGTGTGCATAAATATAGGGATTGGGAATTTAATGTAATGGTTTTTAGTCATCTCCCAGAGTTATTTTTCTGGGCATAGCTAGTTCAGTTCATTACTGCTCCATTAGAAATAATTTGGTTGATCTCGTTGCTGAGGATGGCCTGATCCATCAGAACTGGTCATCATCTAGTATTGTTGTTGAAGTATATAATGATCTCCTGGTCCTGCTCATTTCACTCAGCATCAGTTCGTGTAAGTCTCTCCAGGCCTTTCTGAAATCATCCTGTTGGTCATTTCTTACAGAACAGTAATATTCCATAATTTTCATATACCACAATTTATTCAGCCATTCTCCAACTGATGGACATCCATTCAGTTTCCAGTTTCTAGCCACTACAAAAAGGGCTGCCACAAACATTCGTGCACATACAGGTCCCTTTCCCTTCTTTATAATCTCTTTGGGATATAATCCCAGTAGTAACACTGCTGGATCAAAGGGTATAACTGTGCATATTCTTTGACCCAGCAATACCACTATTAGTATTCCTAAAAGATCAAAGAAAAGGAGAAAGGACTTATTTGTACAAAAATATTTATAGCAACTCTTTTTGTGGTTAATTGAAAATTACAGGGCTGCCTATTAATTGAGAATGGCTGAACACATTGTGGCATATGAATAAATTTGAATATTAATATACTACAAGAAATGATTAGGAAAATGGTTTCAGAATAACAGGGGAAGACTTATGTGAACTCATGTAACATGATCAGAAGTAGGAGAACACTGTATATAGTAAAAACACTAATGTAAGAATGTGAAAGACTAAGAAAAGACTTAACCACTTTGATCAAGAAAATGATCAAAGACAAATCCAAAACACTCTTGGTTAAAATTTCTATCTACCTCCAGAGAAAGTACTGATGAACTGCAAATGCAAACTAAAGCATATTTTTATTTAACTTTTAATTTTTTCTTGTTTTTCTTTGTTTTCTTTTGCAAGATTGCTAATAAGGAAACATTTCACATGACTTCAGATGTATAATCACTATCATATTATTTACCTTCTCAATGGGAAGGGTCAGGAAGGAGGGTTAAATTTAAAACCCCCAATTTTTAAATGATTTTTACATAATTGAGAAATATTAAAGGAAATAATTACTTTCTTATGGAATATCACACAGAAACTATTTCTTATCAGTTCCTTAAATCTGTGAAAAGTCATTTTATTGTTTTTTTTAAAATGAATTTGAAACAACAATATACTCCCAAAACAGATCTGTTAAGTCCTAGGTAGTTGGGAAAATGTAGTAAAGCAGCACAGTGGACTGATAGGAAATCCACAAGAGATCAAACTTTACAATATCTTCAATTTACCAGAATTCCCTAAAATGCCCCTCATTTTTACAAACTATAGGGAGATAATGCTCTTTCCTATGTGGTATGCCTTACAGAAACTATTGTGCCCATCATGCACTTCTTCTAATGGATCCCAGTGACATTTTGCTCACTTTTAGGAAGTTGTACTATTAGCTGATAACCAGCACCTTAATAGGATACTTCTCCATATTAATGATGGATGCAGCTTCTGAAACCCCTTAAAAACTCTGTCTAGGCCTCAGGCTACATTTGTCCTGAAGCAGCAAGTCATATGTAGCCTTGAGGGACTCATATAACTTGAGCAAAGTTATATCCAGCTTCCCTTGGGAGGAAACTGGGTCAATCTGATGGTGGATGCAAATACAATAAAGGTGAGAAACAATTGCTACTTCTGTCCTTGGTTTAATTTACTATCTCATTCCTTGAGTTCCTAGAGATATAAGGTGTATGCATAGAAAAATGAAAATAGATAGAGTAAGTGGTCTTGTAATGGTATTGCATATTTCAATGACAACACATCTTTGAATTAGTTTGAATTGTTTATTCTATCTAATTTTGAATATGATGAATAAATTAATTCTTATTTTTTGAGTTGTTGTAGGAGAATTTTTCTTCCATAGTTTTAATACTTTCTTAATAATAGCTGTATTTTCCTGATATTTGAATTTAAACAGCTTACATGAAAAAAAAAATTTCCTGTGTGTATATCTACATATAAAAATTCCTCATATCTCCTGACATCTCCTCTTCCTAGTCTGAATTTCACATCATATTTTTCATGCTATCTGTATTTGACTACCTCCTTGTCTCAACATATTTCATCATCTATTATGGTCACTGACTTGACAATAAATTATTTAAACTGAATAAATATTCTCTGTTGCAGGCTGATTGTTAGGTCAAAAAATGCAGCTATCTCAGAATATACTGACATTGGAGTAATGTAAAAAATGTCCAGTTTCCTACTTTAAAATCTTTGTGGAAAATTCAATTGAAGAAATAATATAATTCAATGTATAAAACCAGTAAATTTGGAAATAGATATTGTATTTTGAGAAGTTTAAGAAAATATAGATTTAAGGAATTACTTTACAAGTCATATCTCTTGGCCAAACTTTCCTTCTTTTCATATATTCTATGGTCTATCCTAACTAGCTTTCTGTAGATTTTTTACACATAGAACTTGATTTCCATATTAGAGTCTTTTAACTGAGTATGTCAGTGCCTGGACTGCACTTCTTCTTTATCACCAGTTCTTCAAATATCTAATTGTTTTTAAAGGCTCAATTTAACATATCCCTGGAATGATAAACCATTCATGATTCCCTATCCTCATTCCATTCTAGTTCTTGCCTCTCATCACCCAAAAAGTATTCATCACTTTGTGTCTATTTTGCATGCATTTCCTTTGTATGTGAATGTCTTTCTGTAGAATCAAAATGTGTTAGGGCAGAGATTCTTACTTTTGTCATTGAGTTTTCAAGGACAAAGTAGATGCTTTATTAGTGTTGATGAATTGAGAGAAAATGGAAGGTAGGGGAGGGATTCATTAACTTGAATTTTTGAAGCCTTCTAGGATACATGATATTATTGATTTTTGTATTACCTCTCCTGAAATAGACTCAGCCTTCAAAGTACTCTTGTCTTTTTTTTTAAGAATAAAATTATAACTAGAAGAGACCACAGAGTTCATTTAATCCAACTGCCTCATTTTTTGGGGGGCTGGGACAATTGGGATTAAGTGACTTGCCCAGGGTCACATAGCTAAGAAGTGTTAAGTACCTGAGGTAGATTTGAATTCATGTCCTCCTGACTTCAAGACTGGTGCTCTATTCACTGCACTAACTAACCCCTGAACCTCTTCATTTTACAGACAAGAAATTTGAAGCCCCAAAGAACTTAATGATTTATTTGCCTAAGGTCATACAAATAGAAAGTGAGAGAGCTGAGATTTGAGCACAGGATCTTTCCTGTGCTTGGTTCAAATTTAAACATTATATATCAATTCATGATCTTATAGTTATTATTGATTATTAATGATTTGCAATGGAATTATAAATTTTAAAAAAAGTAATGGTTCAAATTTAAATTTTAATTCTTTAAACTCTTAAATGAGAGTAGTAAAGACAATCTATTTCCTGAATCACCCTGTAGTTATTTAGTACAAAGAGTTTAGCAAAAAGAAGTTTCAAGAATAACAGATTTCACCTTAAGTGAAAATCAGTAATGAAATTCAGTTGAATAAATGTTTATTAAATGACTACTTTGTACAAAGTTTTGTGCTGGTGCTATAATTATTAAAAAAAAATAGCAGTGGGGGGAGGATTCTGGGAAGATGAGAGAATAGGCCAGTAAATTTCAAACTCTTCAGATTTCCCCCAAAACAGAATAAATTTGCGCCTCAGGGTGAACACAGAGTGGTGAAAAATCAAGAAAACTTGATTTGGGGCAGAACAAGGGCCTTCCTGGCTTAACCCAAGAAGATCTAAAAATAAACCTGAGCCCTGTGAAGAGCAAACACCTCAGGGCTAGCTCCACACAAATACCTGTTAGGGAGAGATGGGTAAGCAGGAAGACAAAAACTTTCACCTCCCCATGAGTCAGGATAGACTGGGTGAACTTTGGCTGATCAGGAATGTCAGGCCCAGCTGTGGTTCAGAAAGGAGGCTCTGGGCGAGGAGGAACCAGTACCCAGGGAGTACAGAGGCAGTGGGGCAGTGATGCTGCTGGCTGTGGGCACTTGAAGGAGGGTGGGAATCTTAATTTGGGGTTTGAGGTCAAAGGGGAGGGCTGAAGTAAAGCCAGAGAACAGGAAAAGACCAGGGTTCATTTTCAGGGGACACTGAAGTGAAAAACAAATAAACAAACACACAAAACCAACTTCTTCTCTTCCAAAGAGTAAATGATTCCTTGCCCAGAAATAATTTATATAACTCAAAAAAATTTAAAAATCAAATGAGAGATAATGAAAAAAAAACATCCAAAAAACCCAAAAAGATTATGAAAAAAAGTTAACCAAGTAGAAAAAGGAAATACAGAATTTCAAAAATGAAGATAACTATTTGAAAATTAGAATTGAGAAAGGAGAAGCCAGTGAAGCTATGGGAAACCAAGAAATAACAAAACAGATTATAGAGAATAAGAAATTAGAACAGAATGTGAAACATTTTATAAGAAAAACAACAAATCTGGAGGACAAATCAAGAAGAGAAAATATTAGAATAATTGGACCACCTGAAAGCTGTGACCAAAAAAAGAACCTTGAGACAATAATGCAAGAAACAATCCAAGAAAATTGTCATGGAACGATAGAACATGAGGGGAAAGTAGAAAGAGAAAAAAAATTCCATCAATTATCATCTCAAAGAGATTCTTTGTTGAAAACACACAGGAATATTAATGCTAAATTTTGAAATTCCCAAATCAAAAATACAATTTTGCAAAAAAAAAAAAATTCAACTCAAATACACCGGTGCTGCAATTAGAATTGTACAGGACTTAGCAGCAGCCACAGTAATAGACTAGAAATCTGGATTCATATATATTGAAAATTAAAAGAACTAGCAACCAAAATATCATTTCCAGAATCAAATATCATATCAATATCAATTATGTACAATAGCTATTGAGGAAAAAATGGAATTCAATGAACTTGCAGATTTTCAGGACTTTCTATCAATCAAACCCAAACCCAATAGAAAATTTGTCATTTAAGAGCCAATATTAAAGATCATTTTCAAATAACTTAACATGGACAAATTATTTATATTTTTAACATAGAAATGTATAGCATATGTTTAAGATTGACATTAGTAATAGGGTATAGCTCAAAAGAAATACTGGGGCAGAGTTAAGGTAAAAAGAATAATTATGTTATTCAAATGATGTACAGAGGAAAAAAAGACACAGAAGAATTAGGAGGAAGGAGGATTAATAGTTCAGAAAACTTACATCAAGAATTGGTTAAATAGGCAATACTACCTATATACCATGAAGGATATAGTATCTTCCAATATTTATAAAGAAATAAGAAGGGAGGAATGGGTGGAAAGGAAAGCAAAGGGTAGGGAAAGAAGACAAGGGAAGAAACATGAATAGGAGAAGGTTAAGTAATACCGAGGTGTTATAGGCCAGAACTCTGTATTTGAAACGAGGATTCTTATAAGGTGTTAAGTCAGTGGAATTGATGAGAGGATTAGTTATCTAATTTAGTATGGTGATTAATAGTTCTCTAGTTTAGTATGATTGATTTAATCTTACAACAAATAATGGTTTCCTAGTGATATAATGATTGGTTATAATCAGTATACTCCATAAAAACTGGGACAAACTAGGCCAGACAGATTCACTCCATCTTACACCACCGTGGTGACTGGCTTGTCCTGCTGCATTTCCTCCACTGAGACCAAGCTATCACGGGCCCCAGGCAAGGCGACACTAAAGAATTTGGACTTTAACACCTGGCTATTCTCGTGGTGTTACTTTGCTCAAATAAAGGCTGGTCCAGAGACCTCCAGAAAACCAACCAGAACACTACATTTTAGCATCCAAACGTGGACTAAGGATTTACACTCAGAAGTCCTGACTTACACGATCTTAAATTCAGTGAAAAAGTCTCTGTGACCCAGATAATAGAGTAAGTACAAAAATAGACAAGAAGGAAACTTTGTTAAGGGCTAAACTAGTGTTTCAGTTGAAATGGGACAAATGTTTAGAAAGGAGCCTTCTCCACCACAAGGAAAATGTATCAAAAGCATAGTTAAACTGATAAAAAAAACAAAAACAAAAAACAAGGTTTAATTGTAACTTGCGAGCAGATCATTGTACTTTTAGAAACATTAAGGTACTCCTCTCCTTGGTTCTCAAAGAAGAAGGATTAGAACCAAACAGAACATTACACCAAGGTAAGTTAAAGAGCAAAATTAAAGCAAAGAATTAGCAGGAATAGGAAAGATCTATGTGTGGGTATGTGTGTGTGAGGGCATGTATGTGTATGTGTATATATATATTTATTTATGAACACATAAATATATTCTTGCTTAACTATAGCCTAGTTGGGGGTATGTAAGTGGAAATAAGAATAAAGTAAAAAAAATGCAGCAGAGAACAAAAGAACAACAAAAAAGTAAAGATGGACCCTTATGAGTATAATTTCTTCTACTATTACTTATCCTTTCTTGAACTGGTCATTTTTTTCTTACATATTTTGAATCCTGCCTGATGTTCTGCTGGGCATATAACAATGTTATGTTTTGTCTTGTTTTTTTTTTTTTTTTTTTGCTTTGTTTTCTGTCTTTTTTTAATTTTAAAATAAAATAAATTTTTTAAAAAAGAAAAAAAATGAGTTCAGTAATTTTTTTGGTTTAGCTGTAGTCTGAGCTGAAAGAAGGAGTAGCAAGGTTGGAAAGATAGAGATTAAAACATTTGCTGTCTATACCCTATTGGTGCTAGGACACAAGGTTTTCCATCCTCTATCCTATCCCTTACCCACTCTAATCATCAAGAGAAAGGAGGCACCTCACAATGCTCTATAGTTACCATGTCCAAGGGTAGCACTTTTAAGAAACGAAGGTTTCACTATGAATGAGGTTTATGACAAATGTATTTATAATAATATATAATAAATATATCTTAGTGTAATATAAAAGTGGGGAAGTGATGAGTCAAAATAAAGTGAAGGATTTAAAGTCAGAAGTTATGGATTCAAATCCATCCACAACACTTACTACTCACACAGGAGTATGAGATTGGATAAGTTCCTTTGTCTTCAAGTATGTTTCCTTTAAGTTGAAGGTTTAGGACTAGATAATATCAGAATTTGCTTCTAGCTTCATAGCTATTACTATAGTTTCAAACCTATCATTCAGACCTTGCCATCCATGCTTAGTCACTTTCATGAAAATGATCCCCACAGATTAAGATTCCAATAGAGTAATATTGAAGAAGTTAATACTGTTGCTTCTGTGTTGGAAAATGAATGTCAATCAAGTCATTTATTCTCTGTAGCTTTTAATTCATTTTCTCTTCTTAAAATTAAAATACACAATGATTGTAACATTAAGTGTTCTCTGCTAAAAGTCAGTTTTGTTAAGAATAGCTCTTACTCCATGTTCATTTGGAACTCATCAGTCTAGTGTACAAGCCTGCCAAGTATAACACTTTCAACTAAAGTAGACTGCTTAAGGAGCAACCACTTTAAGTTAAATATCTTGATAATTTTTTTTGTTTGTTTTTGTACCATAATTTATTTGGTATCTTATTTTCCCCCAGTAACATGTAAAAACAATTAACATTAATTTTTAGAAATTTGAATTCCAAATTGTGTCTCTTCCTTCCTGCTCACCCTTCCCACAAAAAAGTTATATACATGTATAGTCATGCAAAACATTTCCATAATAGCCATATTATGACAGAAAACAAACTCAAAGCAAAACAAAACCACAAAAAAAAAGAAAGATTTTTTTAAAAGTAATCTTCAACTTGTATTCAGATACCATCAGTTCTTTCCCTGGCAATAAGTAGAATTTTTCATCATGATTCCTTCAGAGTTAGCTTGGATTTTTGTATTCCTAAGAATAGTGAAGTCATTTACACCTGATCACCTTACAATATTACTATTACTTTATGTATAATACATTTCACTTTGTATTAGCTCATGGAAATCTTTACAGGTTGTTGTGAGAGCATCCTGTCCATCTTTTCTTATAGCACAATAGAATTGTATGAATCATTTGTTATAATTTGTTCATTCTCCAATTGATCTCCTCAATTTTCAATTCTTTGTACCAGATAAGAGCTACTATAAATATTTTTTGTACATATAGATATCTTTCTTTTTTGAAAAAAAATATCTTTTGGGATACAGACCTGTATTGCAAGGTCAAAGGTTATGCATGCTTTAATAGCCTTTGCCAATAGTTCCAAATTGTGAATCAGTTCACAACTCCGAAAGTTCATTGATGTCTCATTTCCCCCACATCTTCCATACAATTATCATTTTCCTTTTCTGTCCTATTAATCTAATGGATATGGGGTAATATCTCAGAGTTGTTTTAAAATGCATTTCTCCAATCAAGAGTGAGTTAGAACTTTAAAAAAAATATGACTATAGGTTTGATTACTTCATCTGAAAACTTCATATGTTTTGATCATTTATCAATTGGGGAATGGCACTTACTTTTATAAATTTGACTCAATTCCTAACTGTATTTCTCTTCATTCTATTCCCTGACCCTGGAAGTTTATTATATTCTTTCTCTCCTTTCACCCTGTTCCTTCTCAAATGTTTTACTTCTTATTACCATTTCCTCCAATCTGTTCTCTTTTATTGCCATCTTGTCTTCTTCTCTTATATCCTTCCTCTCCTACTTTTCTGTGTGTATTATTCCCTCTTTGAGCCACTTCTCAGGAGAATAAGGTTCACTCACTTCTGTTCATCTTCTTTATCTTCCCCTCTACTGTAAAAACTTTTATTTGCTTCCTCATGTGAGATATTTTGACCTAGTCTACCTTTCCCTACCTCCTAGCATA